>NW_017671570.1:0-26321 GCF_001879085.1 Nicotiana attenuata | reverse complement strand
TACTCAAATATACCTATTACAATTGACGTTTCATTGAAAGCTGAAAGGTACATATGAAAACCTACTACAATTGAACTAGACTTAGATAAACACAATGATGAAACTGGTTCTTCTATCTTAGTTCATGTAGCTTCAGACGTGCACACTTGTATCTCGCATATGTTGCTTGCAAATCAGACTTGATCTTTTTGCTCTCAAATATGCTTAACTTCTGCTTATGTGCAATCACCTATAAAAGGAGAACAATCGTTATATTTATAGAGTTAGTAATCAGAGTTTGATAAGAACTCGAATTGTGGATCCTTTGACAATTCGAGTCCAAGAACAACTCCAACTCCTAATCCATATCCTTGATCCGGATATAATTCTCTTTTCATAAGGAGACTTCAACTCCTTATCCTATATGCAATCTTTTCGATCAATTCAGAAGATATTGTTGCTGATCCTTGAGACTTATCTTCTTCACGCGTATGTCACATGTGTAAGCATATCAACACTGTGTCTCACATGATGGACCTGGTTCATGTCTGAGTTCATTTTGTCAATCTTCAAAACTTCATCTGAACTTGGGCCAACACCAACAGACGCAACCACGATTTTGTGCATTAATTTTGGAGAAATAAGTGCCAATACGCTAATCATTGTTGTATAAATAGTCGAATCTGGAGGGGGGAAGGGCCTTACCATATATGTTTTGCAAAAAATGAGGCACGAAGTCCCCAGGTTCGGCATGGTCCGTAACATACCACCATTGTTGCTAGATTGGTGGGAGGATCTTCCATCAAGTGATAAAAATCATGTGAAAAGGGTCTTGGGAAATTTGCCTTCTTTGTTGGACCTCCAGCCGAACAACCTGTCAATCGAAGCTGCCACAATGGTTTGGAACAAAGAAAGAGCCGTGTTTTGCTTTGGAAACATAGAAATGACCCCTCTCTTGGAAGAAATAGGGGGATTCGCTGGGATACCTTGGGATAGTCCTGGATAATTGGTGCCGAAAAATCGCACTACTAGGGTGTTTCTGAAGATGATGGATTAAAGAAGAATGATGACTTGGAGTGCCTGAAAAATTCCTACATTCCCTTCGACTTCCTCTATGAATGATACGGTCACAGCAGATCTTATCGTATTTTTTATGACGAATTCTCCATCACTTCCTTGGGTTGGATTCACCACAGAGTTTTTGTGTTCATCATCTATTTCTTGGGTTTGTTAGGGTTCCCGATCCAAGGGGACAGAATCCACACCAGACTGGCCATGGTAGCCAAAACCTTGATGGATGGGATCGAGGGGCAGACATATACCATTGTCCCTATGATCATAGCAGACATATACCAGGCCTTAGAGCGCTGTCAGAAGGGGTACAAATACTTCAAAGGTTGTAATCTGCTGTTACAAGTTTGGTTGTTAGAGCATCTCCAAAAGGGTTAATACTTTCAAGAGCTTTCGCAAATGTCGTGGAATGATCACATAGCTTTCCATCATCCTAAGAGAATGACCTATATCCCAAACAAGCTTGCTTAACCCGAAAATGCTATAGCATGGGCGCAGTTTTTTAACAATTTGACAGAGGATCAGGTTCAATGGATGTTTGAATGGTTCCCTACCGACGAGTTCATCATCAGATCTAGGGATGTTCCCCACTTGGTACTGATCGGGTTAAAGGGCATATACCCTTATGCTCCCATCAGGGTCATGAGACAGGCAGGCAGGAAGCAGGTCATACCGCGAGTTGCCAAAATAAGTCATTACAGGGCAAATTTTCAGGATGATGACGTCCCATACAAATGTGAAGCACAACATATGTGGCATTTGAAAATTATCGTGGAAAAGGATACCATCGAGCCAGATCGATATCATGCTGGTCATGTGTACTTTTACCCATCATTGTTAGAAGATAACATAGCAGGGATATTTGAGCCAAGGGTTGGTCAAGGAAATAGAGTCATAGATGAAGTTGCCGAAGCACAGGTGAAATATAACAAACTGCGCAAAAGAGTTCACGAGTCCGAGTCCGAGGCCGAGCACATGGAGCGACACAAAACCGATATGGAACTAATTAATGAATGGAGGGAGATGGTTGTTAAATCGAGCAAAAGGTTGGAATATCTGGAGTACAGTATGATGGAATTGGAAGGAAAGATGAGGAAGAGAGTCACCGATTGCCAGAACACCGAAGGAAATGAAGGAGGACATTTTGCAAGAGCATACCTACTGCTGAACCTGCGCGAATTGGGGAACCTGATCGACGAAGCCAAAAACATCCAGCCTGGAGAAGGTTCTTCTAGGACCAAGTAGATTAGGTTTATTTGCTTTTTCAAATATAATAAGGACAAGTGCCATCAGTGACTTATCTTATTTAGTGTCGTTTTATATACATCTATTTTTACATTAATGAAATGAGGCAATTATTGGCACGAAAATTCTCCAAATCTATTTGTCGCTAGGCCTACCTCGGGCACCACGAGGCTCCCAGATTAGGACGCGGATTTACATTCCTGCAATATGTGTTTAAATACTGCAAATATTTTTTAGAATCCTTACTAACTTGTTTACCTTTTATTTTTCTTTATTTTTATTCCAATCCCCTAAGGTTGGTTCGCACATACTGGCATCATCAGCATATCACACCAGATCTAGAGGCCCTCCACCTCCTCCTCCTCCTCCGAGTAATCCGAAAAGCATAGGAAAAACTAAGATGGATGATTTGAGTTGTATCCGAAAAGAAAATGCTGATGATATTGCAACTTCGGACTGTCGGAGTACTCCAGCCCAGAATGATTTGGTCCTACGACTGGAGCAGTAAATACTGGAGTTACAAGGGGAACTTGAGTAGGTCCGCAACTTGGCAAATCTTTCCCTCACCCTAAACGTCCAAGACGTTAACCAACAAAATGCTCAAAACCCAGCACCTCCTTAAAAACGCCAAACCAACGTCCACAAAATCCTCCCACACCCTATCAATTTGCCACACCACCTCAAAATCCCAATCCTCTACCGGTACCAACTCCTCCACAACACCATCATCAACCAACCCAGTACCCACAAACCACTACCTATCACACTCCTTAGAACACACCACAACCTATTCCCGATCCTCAAAACTCGACCAACGACCACCACTACACCCAAATCCCTGGCACCCACCAAAACAACCCCATATACGTGGAAACCCTACCTCACTCCACTCAACCAGTCTCCTATATGACCAGAATCCGCTAAGAAGGACCTGCTCATCAAGAACATGGCCGAGGAGCTCAAGAAGCTGACAAGTCGAGTTCAGGGTGTTGAAGGAGGTAAAGGGATAGAAGGTCTGAACTACGAGGATTTATGCATACAACTACATGTGGAACTGCCGAAGGGTTAAAAACCTCCCAAGTTTGAAATGTTCGACGGAACGGGTGATCCCAAGGATCATTTGAGAACTTATTGTGACAAGCGCGTGGGGGTTGGAAAAGATGAAAGGATTCAAATGAAGCTCTTCATGAGAAGTCTTACTGGAGATGCCCTATCCTGGTACATAAGCCAGAATCCTAAGAAGTGGGCCAATTGGGTGAGCATGGCATCAGATTTTATGGACCGGTTCAGGTTTAATACAGAGAATGCACCAGATGTCTTCTATATCCAGAACCTAATGAAGAAGCCAACTGAGACTTTCCGCGAGTATGCTACTCAGTGGAGGTTGGAAGCAACTATGGTCAGACCAGCATTAGACGAGGAACAGATGAACAAGTTCTTTGTCAGGGCACAGGACCCACAATATTATGAAAGGCTAATGGTTATTGAGAATCATAAGTTCTCCGATATCATCAAACTCGGAGAAAGGATTGAAGAGGGTATTAAAAGCGGGATGGTGACAAATTTTAAGGCACTGCAGGCCACGAACAAAGCATTGCAATCAGAGGGCATATCAAAGAAGAAAGAAGTAGGGGCAATAATGGTGGCCCAAGGCCCAAAATCTCCACTCACATACCAAACACCTCCACCTACATACCAACCCTCAACTCCCGGATATTCTCAACCCGCCACCGCATATCACACTTATAACACCCAGCCAGCCTTCTATCGTTCACCTCTAACTCGTCCAAATTACCAGAAACCCCGACCTAATTTTGATTGCAAACCACCCAGATAATACACCGCCATTGCTGAACCCATCGACCAGCTGTACGAAAGATTGAAGGTTGCTGGTTATGTCACCCCTATTCCCACTGTGGCAATGGAGAATTCATCTCAATGGGTCAACCCGAACAAAAGCTGTGCATATCATTCCGATATGAAGGGACACACCGTTGACGAGTGCCGGACATTGAAAGATAAGATCCAGACATTGATTGGTATTAAGGTCATACAGGCGAAGGAAGTTGTACCCAATATCCGCAATAATCCTCTTCCGGATCATAGGGGCAAAGGGATCAATGTGATAGAAACTGATGAGGAGTGGGATCCCGAGGGATCAATTGGACTTATCAGAGAGGGCGACGATCCTAAGAATCCCGCAGTCACGCTCAATCCTATTGTGGTGCAAGTACAGCTGCCAGTTGAGGTTGAGATAATCGCATCGGTTCCATTTGTGGTAGAAGTAACATCACCCGCAGCCACACCTATTCCATTTGAGGTAGAAGTGGCCACACCTTTCACACTGACAGTAGCAACCATGCCTCCATTCAAGTCCAACGCCATACCTTAGGATTATGTTGTCGAAGCTAGGCGAAAGGGAAAATCAAAGATGGAAGAATCTGGTGCTGCACAGGGAATGACCAGGACTGGAAGGATTTATACACCCGAAAATTTGGGAGGATCAAGCAAGGAGGCTGCTACCAAACAATCTATTATTGAAACTGGACCGAACGATCTGTGGAGGAAAGTACAGGCGATGGAATACTCTGTCGTCGATCATTTAAGCAAGACCCCCGCCCAGATATCCATCCTGTCCTATTGCAAAATTCAGAGGCGCATAAGAATGCTCTGATAAAGGTGTTGAATAAAGCTTATGTGCCCAACAATATCACCAGTGGAGAGATGGCCAACATGGAGGGGCAAGTACTGGAGAGTTACAAGATCACCTTCCACGAGGATGAACTACCGCCTGAAGGGCTAAGTCACAACAGGGCACTGCATATCATGGTACAGTTTGAAGACAAATTCATTGCCAGGGTCCTAATAGATGGGGGTTCAATCCTCAACATTTGTCCATTGATTACTCTGAAAAAGATTGGGCAAAGATTTCCATGAGATACGGGCAAGAAGTATGAATGTGAAAGTATTTGATGGGTATCAAAGGGCCACGATTGGGGAGATTAAGCTTTGTCTACAGATGGGACCAACTTGGTTCGATGTTGAGTTCAGTACTAGACATATCAGCTACATACAATCTTCTATTGGGTCGACCTTGGATACATTCCGCTGGGGCCGTGGCTTCCACGCTACACCACGTCGTGAAGTTCGAATAGAACTATCAGGAGGTAATCATTCACGGAGATGGGAGTAACCCCATTTACACCAGTCAAACTATCCCAGTTATCGAAAATAGAAAAAGGCTGGGTGGAGAAACTTACCACCACATTAAACATGTCAACGCAATTGAGAAGGACAAGTGGTGGAGTAACAAAATAGAAAGCATACTGGCATGGTCTGGGTATGAACCCGGCAAAGGGCTTGGGAAGAAACTCCAGGGCATTACCAAATCGATACAGTTGAAACGTCACGGCACAACTTTCGGGCTGGGATATCCATACACCTGGAAAGAATATGATGATTGGTTGCCTCCATGGTGTGGTCCTTATTACCCTCTCGAGCAGCCGGTACCACACCTAAGTCAGACTTTTCACCAGGCCGATACAATATGGGGATCTGTAAAGGAAGAAGCTTTGGCTGGGTTGAGAAACTTGTTCCTAGAAGACGAGAATATGGATTGCAATGTGATAATTGAGGAGGAGGAGGGAGAAGGCCTCACCATTCAGAGTGTAGAGAAGGGAGATGTTCTCAAGAATTGGACTGCCATACCATCCCTGGCCCGCCGAGTTCCTGGGTAGCTTGGCAATTAGCCTGACTTGTTTTTATAGCCATGCTAGGCATTTAAGATATTTTCAGTAGTTTTGTTTTAAAGACGCATTTTGTTTCAAAATAATTGCTTGAGTCATCGAGCCGTACCTGTTTTGGATATTTTCAAAATTAATTAATGAATTTCTATTTAGTATTCATTATTATCTTTCACATTTTTTCTTCTACAACGTTATTATTACTTTTCCTGATGAACCGATGATTGTGACACGTAATGAGACAACGCAATATAATGATAGTGACTCAGAAGAAGAGGATGAAATACCTGAGGAAGTTGTTAGAGAAGTTGAGAACTTTGAGAACAAACCTAAGTCCAACCTGGACGAAACCGAAGCAATCAATTTGGGAGATTCTGAAACCGTCAAAGAGACTCGCATAAGCATTCACCTATCACCGTTAGAGAAGGAAGAATACACTCGTTTCCTGAAAGAATATGAGGATATTTTTGCATGGCCATATGATGACATGACCGGTCTGAGCACATCCATAGTAGATCATAAGTTGCCCACCAACCCAATGCGTCCGCCGGTGAAGCAGAAACTCAGAAAATTCAAACCAGATATGAGCCTAAAAATCAAAGAGGAGGTCACTAAGCATATCAAAGCCAAAGTCCTCAGGGTAGTTTAGTACCCAACCTGGTTAGCCAACATTGTACCAGTTCCGAAGAAAGATGGGAAAGTCAGGGCGTGTGTTGACTATCGGGATTTAAACGGAGCAAGTCCCAAGGACGACTTCCCACTGCCAAATATACACATCCTAATCGACAATTGCGCCAAGCATGAACTCCAATCCTTTGTAGATTGCTTCGCGGGTTATCACCAGATCTGGATGGATGAAGAAGACATAGAGAAAATAACTTTCATTACACTATGGGGAGTGTACTGCAACAAGATGATGCCATTCGGTCTAAGGAATGCTACATGAGAGCCATGACAACCATCTTCCATGATATGATACACAAGGAAATAGAGGTGTATGTTGACGACGTCATCATCAAATCCAAGAGGGCCGCAAATCACATAGCAGACTTGAGAAAGTTCTTTGACAGGCTAAGGAGGTACAATCTAAAATTGAACCCCGCGAAATGTGCACTCGGGGTTCCCGCAGGAAAGCTGTTAGGATTTATCGTCAGCCGCCGAGGAATCGAGTTGGACCCGTCCAAAGTTAAGGCTATCCAAGAGTTACCACCTCCAAAGAACAAAAAGGGCGTGATAAGCTTCCTAGGACGCCTCAACTACATCAGCCGCTTCATAGCACAATCCATAGTAATATGTGAACCCATCTTCAAAATGTTGCGGAAGGATGCTGAAACCATTGGACCGAGGACTGTCAGAAGGATTTTGAAAAAATCAAGGAATACCTGTCTACACCGCCAGTCCTAGTTCCGCCAGAACCTGGGAGACCTTTGCTACTCTATCTGTCCGTACTAGATGGGGTTTTCGGATGTGTTTTGGGACAACATGACGAGACAGGAAGAAAGGAGCAAGCCATATATTACTTGAGTAAGAAGTTCACACCTTATGAAGCATGGTATTCCCTGCTAGAATGCACTTGTTGTGCTTTGACATGGACAGCTCAGAAATTGAGGCATTACTTCTATGCTTATACCACATACATCATATCCAGGATGGACCCTCTAAAGTACATCATTCAGAAGCCCATGCCAACCGAGAAGTTAGCCAAGTGGAAGATATTGTTAAGTGAGTTCGACATCATCTATGTAACTCAGAATGCAGTCAAAGGACAAGCATTGGTAGACCATCTTGCTGAAAATCCTGTGAGAGGAGAATACGAACCACTAAAATCGTATTTCCCAGACGAAGAAGTGTCATTCGTAGAAGAGGACATTGCTGAAGCCTACGACGGATGGAGAATGTTCTTCGGCGGAGCTGCAAACTTCAAAGGAGTGGGAATTGGAGCGGTTTTGGTATCGGAGATAGGTCAACATTACCCGGTATCCGCAAAACTTAGGTTCCCGTGCACTAACAATATGGCAGAATATGAGGCTTGCATCATGGGGCTCAATTTGGCCATCGATATGAATATACAAGAGTTGCTGGTAATTGGCGATTCGGATCTTCTGGTACATCAGGTCCAATGAGAATGAGCTACGAAAAACATGAAGATACTATCATACTTGTATCATGTGCAGGAATTGATGAAGAGGTTCACAAAGATAGAATTCAAACATGTTCCAAGAGTCCAGAACGAGTTCGCAGACGCACTGGCCACCTTGTCCTCAATGATATAACATCCGGACAAGAATTGCATCAATGCCATCCTAGTGAAAATCCATAATCAACCGGCTTACTGTGCTCATGTTGAAGAAGAAACGGATGGAAAACCTTGGTTCCACGACATCAAAGAATATTTGGCAAAAGGAGAATACCCAGAACAGGCAAATCATACTCAAAAATGCACACTGCGGAGGCTGTCCAATCACTTCTTCCAAAGCGGAGGGACCCTTTATAGAAGAACTCTTGATCTGCGGTTGTTAAGGTGTGTTGACGCAAAGGAGGCTTCCAGATTACTTTAGGAGATTCATGACGGAACTTGCGGACCAAATATGAACGGATTTGTTCTAGCCAAAAAGATACTCAGAGCTGGATATTTTTGGATGACCATGGAAACGAATTGCATCAGGTACGTCCAGAAATGCCACCAATGCCAGGTACATGCAGAGATAAAAAAGTTACCACCAAATGAGCTCAATGCAACAAGTGCACCTTGTCCTTTTGATGCCTAGCGAATAGATGTCATCTGTCCGATCGAGCCTACCACTTCTAACGGGCACCGGTTCATTTTAGTGGCTATCGACTATTTCACAAAATGGGTAGAGGCTGCATCTTACAAAACTATAACCAAGAAAGTCATCGCAGATTTCGTTAAGGATCGTATTGTTTGTCGATTCGGGGTCCCCGAGCTCATTATCACTGATAATGCCGCCTATCTCAACAGTGATCTAATGAAAGCCATGTGTGAAACCTTCAAAATCAAGCACAAAAACTCTTACATCATAAATGCCTCAAATGAATGGAGCTGTGGAAGCTGCCAAAAAGAACATCAATAAGAAACAAAGGAAGATGGTAGAAAATCACAAACAATGGCACGAGAAGTTACCCTTTGCCCTATTGGGATACCGCACTACAGTCCGCACATCAACTGGGGCAACTCCCTATTTACTGGTTTATGGTACCGAAGTTGTCATTACAGCTGAGGTAGAAATTCCTTCATTAAGGATCATACAAGAAGTCGAACTCAGTGACGCATAATGGATAAGGAGCCGCTATGAGCAACTAGCCCTCATAGATAGAAAAAGAATGAATACAGTATGTCATGGTCGGCTTTATCAGAATAAAATGTCTAGCGCTTTCAACAAAAGGGTCAGACCGAGACAATTTGCACCAGGGCAGCTGGTGCTAAAGCGGATCTTCCCGCATCAGGATGAAGCTAAAGGGAAATTTTTACCCAACTGGAAAGGTCCATACATGGTTCACCGGGTTCTAACAGGAGGAGCACTCATACGTGCAGAAATGGACGAAGAAGTTTGGCCAAAACCCATCAATTCAGATGCAGTCAAGAGATACTATGTTTAGATCGTTTGTGTTCATTCATCTGATGTAACTGAACTACGCTTGGCCTGATTCCCGTTTAAGAGGGGATACGTAGGCAGCCCTGTGGGTTCGGTCATATCTTAATAAAGTCTTCATTTCCCTAAGAACTAGAAACTAGGACAGAATTTTGAGGAGGACCCTCAAAATTCCGGAACAAGTCCAGCCGACGCCATCATATGCCAGAAAATCAGAAATCAGTTAAGTAACTGGGGCAGAATTTTGAGAAGGATTCTCAAAATTCCGGAGTATATCCAAAAAATTTTGTTTCACGCAAAACGGCTGAAGGATCATTTACCAAACCGGGGTAGAATTTTGAGGAGGACCCTCAAAATTCTAGTGCAAGGAAGCCGCAATGTCTCTAAAAGTGTTACAGTCATTAGTTCATCTAATTTACTTGATATTATATACCACTATGTTTTCTAAAATAACTCTATTTCGTTAATAAGTACATATTTTCGAAAACTACATTTCTATGGCAGCCAGGTGTTACCCAGGGTAACTCGAACAGGGTCCCTAGAGAAGAGCAAAGCAGAGCAAGAAGACAAGAGCACGAACCAACCTCCCCCCTACAAAACTCACGATTTTTCTTTGGATGCAGGCACAGTGAACATAACAGGAGTATCCACAAATATACACATATCAAAATCACTATCAATCAGGCCACCAGACGCAAATATATCTTCAGCTAAGAAATATTCTACTCCCATTTGCTACTTGTTCACTGCATAAGGCTAAGCGTTGCTTTCTCTTTGCATGAGACTAATCCCAGTCTCAAATCTTGCATGAGGCTAAGCCCTGCCTCCATATTTTCATAAGGCTAAGTATTGCCTTCTCATTGCATGAGACTAAGCCCTGTCTCAAATCTTGCATGCGGCTAAGCCCTGCCTCCATATTTGCATAAGGCTAAGCATTGCCTTCTCATTGCATGAGACTAAGCCCTGTCTCAAATCTTGCATGCGGCTAAGCCCTGCCTCCATATTTGCATAAGGCTAAGCATTGCCTTCTCTTTGCATGAGACTAAGCCCTGTCTCAAATCTTGCATGAGGCTAAGCCCTGCCTCCATATTTGCATAAGGCTAAGCATTGCCTTCTCTTTGCATGAGACTAAGCCCTGTCTCAAATCTTGCATGAGGCTAAGCCCTACCTCCCTATTTGCATAAGGCTAAGCACTGCCTTCTCTTTTGCATGAGACTAAGCCCTGTCTCAAATCTTGCATGAGGCTAAGCCCTGCCACCCTATTTGCATAAGGCTAAGCACTGTCTTCTCTTTGTATGAGGCTAAGCCCTGTCTCAAATCTTGCATGAGGCTAAGCCCTGCCTCCATATTTGCATAAGGCTAAGCACTGCCTTCTATTTGCATGAGACTAAGCCCTGTCTCACATCTCGCATGAGGCTAAGTCCTGCCTCCTTATTTGCATAGGGCTAAGCCCTGCCTCTTTATTTACATAAGGCTAAGCACTGCCTTCTCGTGAGACTAAGCTTTGTCTCCCTTGGCATAAGTGTTGCTCTATTCTAAACTTCACATTATCTTCTTCTCTCGAGGCTAAGCTCTGCCCCCAAATTCTGCAAGAGACTAAGCTTTGTCTTGTTATTACCTTTGGTACCATGTCTCTGCTCTTCATGGGCTGATGTATAGCCAACTTGTCCAAAGGCGTCACAGTCCGAAGGCATCATCCTCATAGCCTGAAGACACCATGTCATGACCTGAGGATCTCTCAATACTGTACATCATTATTCAAAGTCGTCATGGTTCAGAGGCACCATTTTCATGGCCCGATAACATCATTTCATGGCCTGCGAATCTCTTATCTCATGATTCATGACCCGGGACATCATGGTCTAAGGACGTCATCTTTACTGTCCAAAGACAACCTTCATGATCCAAAGGGAATTTGCATCATGTTTAATTTCTCGCAATAATCTATATACTTGTATGCATTGTGTTTTAAGTTTTGCAGGAAGTCCAGGAGGTAACCGTTCTTCAAACAGGAGCAACCTTCGCTCCGGTTTCCGCTCGTACCACTTACACTGTGCCATTTAACCGACTTCCATCAATTACCCGCCTTTACTTCATGACCGTTGAGATACCTGCCTTGTGACACACCCGTTACGATTCAGATTTGTCTTCATAACTCCGCTCAAACCCATTCGATACTACCCTTCACAAAAAGAACATTTTTGAAACTTGCTACCATTTCTATAACAATTCCATCGGCCTCATTCACCGTTGGGTCCAGAACTACATATGGCCTGATTCCTATAAAATCAAGGATATGTAGGAAGCTCAGAGACCAGGGTGCAGCCTATATTTTTCAAAACATCCCATTCGGTCAAAATCGGTCATCATTTCTTTACCCGAAAACTCTTTCATCATTCCCGAGTAAAGAGGGGCAGCTATTGATACCCAATTTTTCCCTAATATATTTTAAATATGCATAAATACTTTCAAAATATTGTGGATGCATTTACAAACATGCATGAGTATTTCTGTAATTTTTTTATAATTTTTAGAGGCTTTAAACCAATTTATTTTTGTATTTTTGCTATACAAATCTCCAATAATTATACCTCATATTATTTTATGATTATTTAGCCATTTAAACTCATCATTTATGCCCATATAGTAATAAAATATTTTAATTGCATTTTTATAATTATATTTGTATTTTTAAGGCTCGAGTTGCACATTTTTGCAATAACACCCTATATATATGCATAATTATATTATTTACACAAAAAATGAATTTTATATTTTTATAATATTAAGTAATTATTTTAAATCATTTACATGCACAAATGATATTTTTATCATTTATAAATCATTTATAAAATTATTTTACTAAATTAAAAGAGTATTTAAAAACTAGCCTTTTTTTTGAAATTTTCGGACCTAGCCCACTTAAATATAACCCATAACCCAATCTCCAAATAACCCGCCCCAAGCCAGATGGAATCCTGGCCGTTGATCTCAGAAGATCAACGGTCCAGGATTTATTTCCTTTTTTATTAACTAAACGACCCCCCAAACCCTACCCATTTCTCAAAACACCGCCGCCCCTGAATCCCTACCTCCTCTCTTCTCTCTCAACCTCTCCCTAACCCTATCCCGCCGTCACCTGAACCCCCTTCAATGGATGGGGTTCCTCTTCGATCTTAGGCCCTATCTGGGCTCTTATCTCTATTGGTTGTTCGATCTCTTTGTTGTTTGATGGAATCTCAAGGGGATTCGAACAGATTTGGTTCAAATCACTCAATCTTCAGATGAATCCGTCAGTATTCACCATTTGTTCATGAGTATTATCACTTTTGTGTTTTCATGTCTTCAAATCTCCGGTCTAAAACTCGATTTCTACACCTTCGTTTATTTTCGTACAAACCTAACTATTTTTGGTTGAATAGGTTCAGATCTCTTTAGATATGAAGTGTTTGGGGTTTATTTAACCATTTTCCTTTAAGGTTCTTTCGTTTTTACCGGTATTATCTACCGATTTCACTTTTTCCCTAAGAACTATGGTTTCATCTTTTAAGTTTCTGCAAATGTTTTAAAACATTTAAAGGTTCAACCATGGCCTTTCTTCTTTACAGCTCGACTAATTTCCTTGCTTGATGTTTCATCTCCGTGTTTCAATATGCTTAAAGTTTTCCGTTATTCGATTATTTGTCTCACCGTTCTTGCCCTTTCACTTTGGCCCGGTTCAATAAATTGGTTAATTGATTTATTTGCGTAATTAGGGTTTGAAAATATATTTTCTTTTAAACGATATCTTTCTGAGATTTTTATTTATTCTTCCCTTATATGTGATTTATAATTGGTACTGCCTTCCTTAATTATGCTATTAGCCTCATTTCTGGGTTTTGATTTGTTCTGACCAACCTATAAATGGCCCTGACTTATTTTTTACCTTATTAAACTTCAATCTTGCCCGTTAATTGATTCTCCCTAATCTAAGTAATATTTCTCGAATTCTGTCATATTAATTGATTGGGTTTAGCCCTAATTAACTGGTTGAATGATTTGCATACCTTATTTGTTAGCTCTTAATTTTCTTTACCTTATTTGTTCTACTCTGCTGAATGCTATATAAACCTCATCATTCTGATTTTTTTAAACACACGCTCAAACTCAGATATCTATACTTACAAGCACACACTGATACACACTTACACACTTACAGTTCTTTGATATGTTGCACTGTCTAGCCGACTAAAAGCCAAGGCTAGACCCTTGGATTTCATTCGTCTTCACCTTCCTGTTTGCTATCTCCTTAACTGGTATGCCTCCATTTATGTTATCATGTTCTCTTCTATATGCTATGTAGTTAGACTTCAACATGATTCTGTTTGCCCTATGTCTTCATGTGTACTACTCTCTTAACTAGTATGCCTCAATTTCTGTTACCATGCTCTATTCTATATGCTATATAGTCAGTTCACAATAGACATCAACATGTCTCTGATTCATGTTTGTTTCTCTCTTAACTAGCATGCCTCAATTCCTGTTAATCTATCCCGTTTTGTATGCTAGTATGGATAATTTACCTTAATATGTTTCTGTTTGATCCATGATTTCTGTGTACTTCTTTCTAGACTAGTATGATTTAATTTCCTACTATCCTGCTCTATGTGTTCGTTTCGTTAGTTATCTTAACTTCAGCATGCTTCTGTTCAATATATGTCTACATGTTTCCACCTAGTGGTATTTAATAGGCCAAATTAACTTCAGACATTTTAAACCTTGTTGATTCAGTTGTATGCCTCTTTTCATAACATGTTTAGATACTGCAAATATGTATGGTCAGTTTTGTTTGTAACTCAAGTGCCCCTGCTCTTTTGTGATTGCTTTAGTTGATACAGTACTTATACCAATCTGTCTTGATTCTACTTGTCTAGGTAGAATTCTATTTCTGTTTGCTCCTGAAGAAAAACTATTTTCTAAAAACTATCCCCTACCCCTTGCATGTACTGCCTTTTCAAATTTCTACTCCTAGCTACCTAGGTTCCTACCACCTCCAATGTGAGCACTCCCTAGGGTCCCTGAGACTCCTTTGAACTCTGACAGATTGGAGCTAGTTTCCGATCTCTTATTAACCCTGTGTTGAATGTATGAATCCAGTGTGAGCATTTCCCAGGGTCCTTGAGGCTCTTTTGGAACTTTGACACACTGGAAGCACGGCTTAAGGTGTTATGGATCCTGCCACCTATGTATATTAGACTTGCTTGCTTGAAGGCCTGGTTTCCAGGATTGATGTTGGGCCTGCCAAGGCTCCCTATTATGTAATGAATCGCTTTGTGTAGTTCATTCATATTGGTCTATAATAATAATCTTTGTAAAAACATATATTAGGGTTATTAGTAAAAGTTGGGGGGTCTATTCTTACGTCTCTGATGAAATTGGGTAGTGATCCTGCCTATAGGGCTTGACTATGTTGATTGCACTATGTGGATATTGTATTATGTTTAGAGATCCTGCCTATAGGATTTTATGATCGTGTGACTCTGTGCTGCACATCTGCATGTTAGAAATCCTTCTATAGGTTTTACGTTTAATTCTGCACATTAGAAATCTTGTTTATAGGATCTGCACGTATTTTCAGTTCAATGTGCATTAGTAACCATGTCTATAGGATCTTGTCTGTTTGAATAACAATTTTCCTGGCAACATGTTTAAAGAATTCTGCCTACACATGAATAATAGAGATCCTGCCTATAGGATAAAGTCACCTAGATACCATGCCTATAGGAAATAGGAAAATCAATTCTGCATATAGTTATCATGCCTATAGAAAATATCAGTTTTGCGCTTAGATATCATGCCCATAGGAAATAAGCGTAAAAACAGTTTCAACACTTAGACATCATGCCTATAGGAAGTAAGTGTAAAAAATCAGTTTCTGCGTTTAGGTATCATGTCTATAAGAAATAATGCTTATAATAAGTTTCAGCACTTAGAAAGCATGCCTGTAGGTTTAAAGATAAAAATCCGCCCGTTAAAATCAGCAATTGGTTTACAGCTTAGATACCATGTCTATAGGGTTCTGCCCGATTATCACTTAGGCAAGCCTGTAGGTTAATTAAAATTCTGGGTCTAAAATTGTGATTGCTTGTTTGAAATATGCCCGGATTCAGAGTATTAACCAAATCAGTAGGCAAGCTGATAGGTACTCGTCTGCTCATTTTAAGACTGCTGTATATTCTATTTTTGTGCTCATTTAGACATCCTGCCTATAGGATCCTAAAATAATTGCTTGTTTGAACAACGTGCATTGGTTTGTCTATTTGTGGAGGTTAATATGAGCCCACCTAATTGCTTCTTGTGTAATAGTCCTACATGAGTTTTGTTTGTCGCTTAGTTTTCTCCTTCTAAACAACATAGGTGAGTCTAGAACCGCCTTAAATAGAGGCCCTAAACTCCAGGGCCAGAGGTAAGGGACGGATAGTGCACACATAGAGTACGTACTGGATGTTATTAGAACGCTTAGGTAATAATTAAAGAGGGGGATGGTAATTGGGTAGTAAAAGGAAATGATGACCTGTGCGCTAATGCTATGTGTAGCACCCCAACTAGGGGTCGATTACCAAGTATTACACAGAAGTGATCCTATAGGCTAAAAAATCTAGGACCCCCTTTACTCCTTGTTTTAAAAGTAATATCTATTTTTTTAAATTGCTTTATTTCCCTATAAGACTAATTCGCTTAAAGTGAGTTTGGCCCGGACCCACCATTGTGGACCTCGAGGGGTGCCTAACACCTTCCCCTCAAGGTAATTTCGAGCCCTTACCCAATCTCTGGTAATGTAAACTGGTTCCACGAGTTAATTGCTCTAGGTGCCCTAACGCACCTTAATCCGTTAGGTGGAGACTCTTCAAATCTCATACACGATTCCCAAAAGGAAAGGAGGTGTCCCAAAATGTCGAAACCCGGACTCCGCGAGGTAAAAAGGGGCGCGACACCCACTGTTACGCCCCCTTTTTTCCTCCTTCGCGGAGAACGTCCGGGTTTCGACATTCACGGGGGAACAACTCTTTCCTTTTGGAAATTGGGTATTTGAAGAGTCGCCACCAAACGGATTATGGTGCGTTAGGGAACCTTGAGCAATTAACTCATGGACTAGTTTGCATCACCAGAGATTTAGGGTAAGGGCTCGAAATAACCTTGAGGGGATGGTGTTAGGCACCCCTCGCGGTCCACAACGGTGGGTCCCAGCCGAACTTATATGAATCAGTCATTTGAACAAGTAAACAATTTCACCACGTATTTGCAAATAAGGGGGGGCATATTTTCATATTCTAAACACAGGAACGATTCAGGCAAGAGATAAATTTGCACATGTATATGTAAAGAGAAGAATGTTTATAAAATTAAAACACATATGGAATTGGAAAAAAAGGGGGGGTCCTAGGTTGGTTAGCCTACAGGATCATACCCACACAATGCCCGGTAATCACTCCTCAAAGAGGGGCTACACGTGGCATTGTCGCGTAGTCATCATATCCTTACTACCCAATCCCCTCCCCTTGGTCATAGCCTAAAGCGTTCTAGCAACCTTAAAAGATATCCTATGCGTGCTCTACCTGACCCTTCCTCGTGGCCCTGGAGGTATTTAGGACCTCTAATTTAGGTAGTTCTAGACCATCCTAAGGTGTTTAAAGGAGAAAAGTCTAAGCGTCAACCAAAACAATTAGGACTGCATTTAAAGGGGGGAACAATTAAAGGCTCACATTTTACCTCCACAGGCAGAACAAATAAGTGCACGTCTCAAACAACTGTTTCGGGTATTTAAGAGAGAAACCTTAGAACATGATATCTAGGTGAGCAGAGAGTATACAGTATTGAATTTGGACCAAAGTGTAAAAGAGCTGAATCCTACTTGCCCACTGATTCTTTTAAACATGTTGAACGTGAGCAGTCTCAAATAACGAAGCGCAGTTTTATAATTACAGTATTTTAATCGCCCTATAGGCTTTCCTAGGCGCGTAATAGTGATATCCTATGAGCATGATATCTATATTGATTGGGAATGCAGAAAACAGTAAACGGTTTTAAACGGGCCATTTGGATCCTATAGGCATGCTTTCTAGTAATGTTACTTAAGGAAGCGTATTACAGAAATGAACAGATTAGTTAATTAAACCGATTCAAAGTCTACAAACATGAGTTTAAAGCTTAACTAAACTGGTTTTAGATCTTATCGGCATGGTTTCTAATTAAACATGAAGCAAATAGAATTTATTTAACCAAAGCGAGATCCCTATAGGAATGATTTCTATTAAAGCTGATTTAGATCCTATAAGCATGGCTTCTAATTGTGTGAAAATAAAGCAAGAAGAATTTATTAGAAACAAACAGATCCTATAGGCATGTTATCTACCCGATTTTACCCATAATATACAACTACCCTCCCTTTTCACTAATCACCCCACTGTTTGTTTACAAAATTATTACAAACCAAGAACTGAATATAAGTTACATAAATAAAATAGAAGCTAAGCTATAGGGAGCCTGAAGCAGGCCCAAAACAGTCATGATGTGCCAAGCCCTTACTGGTCTTAAATGCCCAAAGTTCCATAGCCCAATTCATGTCTAGGTGTGTCAGAGTTCCCTAAGGATCTCAAGGATCCTGGGCAGTGCTCACACCCAGACTTCCCTCAAACAAAGACTGATTATGTGTAGTGTGGAGGTGCCAGCCCTAATATGCCAGAGTGCAGAGAGACCTCATGGGTCTCAAAGAAGTACACATATCAGAGGGGCAGAACTTAGTAATATAAGAGTAATGTGAGAGTGCATAATGATTTTAAAGAGTTTGGTAAGCAGCTCCAAGAGGGCCTTAGGAATGAAAAAGGATTTTTTTGAAACTAATACATAGTTAGGGTGGAAAACAGTTTAAGAAAACATGAAGACTGCCTATGTATCCCCTCTGGCATATGTTAGCGTTGGCTGGACTTGCTCCAGAATTTTGAGGGTCCTCCTCAAAATTCTGCCTCAGTTTCTGATCTTGGGGGGAATGGAAATTATATTATGATATGACCGAACCCATAAGGCTGCCTACGTATCCCCTCTTAAACGGGAATTAGGTCAAGCGTAGTTCAATTACATTAGATGAGTAAATATAAATAGTCTAAGCATAATATCTTTTGACTGCGTCTGAATTGATTTGTTTTGGCCAAATTTCTCCGTCCATTTCTGCAAGTATGAGTGCTCCTCCTGTTAACACCCTGTGAATCATATATGGGCCTTGCCAGTTGGGAGAGAATTTCCCTTTGGCTCCATCTTGATGTAGGAAGATCTTCTTCAGCACCAGCTGTCCTGGTGCAAATTGCCTTGGTTTGACCCTTTTGTTGAAAGCTTTGGACATTCTATTCTGATAAAGTTGGTCGTGACATACGGCGTTCATCCTTTTTCTGTCTATAAGGGCCAATTATTTGTAAAGGCTCCTTATCCATTCTGCGTCGCTGAGTTCGGCCTCCTGTATGATTCTTAAAGAAGGAATCTCTACCTCGGCCAGGATGACAGCTTCGGTACCATAAACCAGCATGTACGGAGTTGCCCCGGTTGATGTGCAAACTGTGGTGTAGTATCCCAACAGAGCAAAAGGTAGCCTCTCATGCCATTGTTTGTGGTTTCTACCATCTTCCTTAGTATCTTCTTGACGTTTTTGTTAGCGGCTTCTACGGCTCCATTCATTTGAGATTTATAGGCTGTGGAATTCTTGTGCTTGATTTTGAAAGTTTCACACATGGCTTTCATTAGATCACTGTTGAGATGGCAGCATTATCAGTAAAAATGGACTCGGGAACTCCGAATCGGCAAACAATACGATCTTTGACAAAATCTGCAATGACTTTCTTGGTTACAGCTTTGTAAGATGCAGCCTCTACCCATTTGGTGAAGTAATCAATGGCTACCAGAATAAACCTGTGTCCGTTTGAAGCAGTAGGCTCAATCCGACCAATGACATCCATTCCCCAGGCGGCGAATGGCCAAGGTAAGCTTGTTGCATTGAGCTCGTTTGGCGGCACTATTATCATATCAGCATGCACTTGACATTGGTAGCATTTGCGGACATACTGGACGCAATCTCTCTCCATGGTCATCCAAAAGTAAACGTCCCTAAGTATTTTCTTGGCCAAGACAAAACCATTCATATGCAGGCCGCAGGTCGCAACATGTATCTCCTCAAGTAGCTTAGAAGCTTCTTTTGCGTCGACACATCTTAGCAATCCTAAATCAGGAGTTCTCCTGTACAAATTTCCTCCGCTGTGGAAGAAGTGATTGGACAATCTCCGAAGTGTGCATTTTTGAGTGTGGTTTGCATGCTCCGGATATTCTCCTTTCGCCAAAGACTCCTTGATATCATGGAACCAAGGCTTTCCATCCGTTTCTTCCACAACATGGGCACAATAAGTCGTTTGATTATGGACTTTTACTGGATGGGATCAATGAAATTCTTGTCCGGATGTTGTATCATATATGACAAGGTGGCAAATGCATCGGCAAACTCATTCTGAATTCTGGGTACATGCCGAAACTCTATCTTGGTGAACCTCTTTCTCAATTCCTGCACATGGTGCAGATATGGCAATATCTTGGAATTCTTGGTGGCCCACTCTCCTTGTATCTGTTGCACAAGCAAATTTGAATCACCAATTACCAGCAGCTCCTGAATATTCATGTCGACTGCCATGTTGATTCCTAATATGCAGGCCTCATACTCCGCCATGTTGTTGGTGCAGGGAAATCTGAGTTTAGCATATACCGGATAATGTTGACCTATTTCTGATACCAAAACAGCTCCAATGCTTTAAAATTTGCAGCTCCATCAAAGAACACCCTCCAACCGTCGTATGCTTCAGTAATGTCTTCTCCTAAGAATGACACCTCTTCGTCAAGAAAATACGTTTTCAAGGGTTCGTATTCTCCTCCCACCGGATTCTCAGCAAGATGATCTGCCAATGCTTGTCCTTTGATCGCCTTTTCAGTTACATAGACGATATCGAACTCACTCAACAGTATCTGCCATTTGGCCAACTTCCCGGTCGGCATGGGTTTCTGAAATATATACTTCAAAGGGTCCATCCTAGATATGAGGTATGCGGTATAGGCACGGAAGTAATGCCTCAACTTTTGAGTTGTCCAGGTCAAAGCACAGCAAGTGCGTTCCAGCAGAGAGTATCGTCCTTCGTAAGGTGTGAATTTCTTACTCAAGTAGTATATGGCTTGCTCCTTTCTCCCTGTCTCATCATGTTGTCCCAGAACGCATCCAAAGGCTCCATCTAATACAGATAGATAGAGTAGCAAAGGCCATCCCGGCTTTGGCGGGACCAAGACCGGTGGTGTGGACAGGTATTCCTTGATTTTGTCAAAAGCTTTCTGACAATCTTCGGTCCAGCTTGTCTCGGCATCTTTTCTCAACATCTTGAAGATGGGTTCACATATGACTGTGGACTGTGCTATGAAGCGACTGATATAGTTGAGACGCCCTAGGAAGCTCATCACGTCCTTTTTGCTCCTAGGCGGCGGTAATTCCTGAATAGCCTTGACTTTAGACGGATCTAGCTCGATCCCTCGATGACTGAAAATGAATTTCACTAATTTCCCTGCGGGAACCCAGAATGCACACTTTGCGGGGTTCAGTTTCAAGTTGTACCTCCTCAACCTGTCAAAGAACTTTCTCAAGTCTGCTATGTGATCTGCGGCCCTCTTGGATTTGATAATGACGTCGTCCACATACACCTCTATTTCTTTGTGTATCATATCATGGAAGATGGTCGTCATGGCTCTCATGTAAGTAGCCCCAGCATTCTTTAGACCAAATGGCATCATCTTGTAGCAGTATACCCCCCATGGTGTAATCAAAGTTGTTTTTTCTGCATCTTCTTCATCCATCCACATCTGGTAATAACCCGCGAAGCAATCTACAAAGGATTGGAGTTCATGCTTGGCGTAATTGTCGATCAGGATGTGTATATTTGGCAGTGAAAAGTCATCCTTGGGACTTGCTCTGTTTAAATCTCGATAGTCAACACATACTCTGACTTTCCCATCTTTCTTTGGAACTGGCACAATGTTGGCTAACCAGGTTGGGTACTCAACTACTCTGAGAACTTTGTCTTTGATCTGCTTAGTAACTTCCTCCTTGATTTTCAGGCTCATATCTGGTTTGAATTTTCTGAGTTTCTGCTTCACCGGCGGACACATTGGATCGGTAGGCAACTTGTGAGCCACTATGGATGTGCTCAAACCGGTCATGTCATCATATGACCATGCGAAAATGTCCTCATACTCTTTTAAGAAGAGGATGTACTCTTCCTTCTCTGTTGGTGATAAGTGAATGCTAATGCGAGTTTCCTTAACTGTCTCGGCGTCCCCTAAGTTTACTGCTTCGGTTTCGTCCAGGTTGTACTTAGGCCTATTCTCGAAGTTTTCAACCTCCCTGACAACTTCCTTGGGTATCTCGTCTTCTTCATCCGAATCACTATCCTCATGTTACGTTGCCTCATTACATGTCACAGTCACCGGTTCATCAGGAAAAGTAAAAATAACGCTGTAGAAAGAAAAGTGTAGAAAATAATAATGAATAATAAAGAGCAATGGATTTGATTAAAACTGAGAAACATCCAGACAAGTACGGCTCGATGAATCAAGCATTTATTTTGAAACAATAAGTCTTTAAAATAAAGTTACTGAAAATCTTAAATGCCTAGAATGGCCATAGAAATAAAATCTGCGAGGCTACCCAGGGACTCGGCGGGCCTGGGATGGTGTGGCGGTTCAGTTCCTGAGAATAGCTCCCTTCTCCACATTCTAAATAGTGAGGCCTTCTTTCTCCTCCTCCTCAATTATTGCACTACAGTCCATGTCTTCGTCCTCCAAGAACAGATTCTTCAGCCCAGCTAATGCCTCTTCTTCTGCAGTTCCCCATATTGTGTCAGCTTGGTAAAAAGCTTGATCCAGATGCGGCACTGGTTGCTTGAGAGGGTAATATGGTCCACGCCATGGAGGCAACCAATCCCTACACTCTTGCCATGTGTACTGGTATCCGAGCCCGAAAGTAGTACCATGACCTTTCAACTGTATCGGTTTTGTAATACTTTGGAGATTCTTACCGAGCCCTTTCCCGGGTTCATACCCGGACCATGCCAGTATGCTTTCTATTTTGCTACTCCACCATTTGTCTTTCTCAACGGCGTTGACATGTTCAATGTGATGATAGGTTTTCCCTCCTAACCTCCTTCTGTTTTTGATAACCGGAATGGTTTGGCTGGTGTAAATGGGGTTACTCCCGTCCCCGTGAATGATCACCTCCTGATGGTTCCATTCAAACTTTACTCCCTGATGCAAGGTTGATGCCACAGCCCCAGTGGCGTGTATCCATGGTCATCCTAACAATAAATTGTAGGATGCAGATATGTCCAGCACCTGAAACTCGACATGGAACCACGTAGGCCCCATTTATAGACAGAGATTAATTTCTCCGATGGTAGCTCTTTGAGACCCATCAAAAGCCTTCACGTTCATGGTCCCTGCTCGTATATCGTATAGGCCCTTGCCCAACCTCTTCAGTTTTTTCAATGGGCAAACATTGAGGCTGGATCCTCCATCAATCAGGACCCTGGTAATGAAGTAGTCTTCGCATCACACTGTGGTGTGCAGTGCCCTATTGTGATTCAAACCCTCGGGCGGCAACTCATCCTCGTGGAAAGTGATTTTGTGACTTTCCAACATCTGTCCTACCATGTTATCCATTTCTCCACTTGTGATATTATTGGGCACATAAGCTTCGCTCAACCCTTTCATTAAAGCATTCTTGTGCGCCTCTGAATTTTGTAACAGTGACAGGATGGATATCTGAGCTGGGGTTTTGTTTAAATGATCAATGACGAAATATTCCCTTGCTTGTACTTTCCTCCAAAGGTCATCTGGCCCTGTTTCAATTACAGGCTGCTTGGCAGTGGCATCCTTACTTGGTCCTCCGAGGTGATCAGGTGTATAGATTCTTCTGGTCCTAGTCATTCCTTGTGCGGCATCGGATTCCTCCATCTTTGCCTTTCCTTTTTGCCTAGCTTCTGCAACATAATCCCAAGGTATTGCTTTTGATTTGAAAGGAGGTGTGGTTGATACTGTCACTGTAGAAGGTGCGACCACTTCTACTTCAAACGGAACAAGGGTGGCTGCGGGTGGAGCCACCTCTACCTCAAATGGAACTGATGTGGCTACCTCAACCTCGATTGGCGACTGAGTCTGTACTATAATAGGAGTAAGTGTGACTGAAGGTTTAAAGTCATCACCTTCCCGAATAAGCACAATCGACCCCTCAGGATCCCACTCTTCGTTCGTCGCTATCACATGTATTCCACCGCCTCTATGATCAGGGAGAGGGTTGTTGCGAACATTGGGTGTGGCCTCCTTTGCCTGTATAACCTTGCTATCAATCAGCGTCTGGATCTTGTCTTTCAATGCTCGGCACTCGTCAGTGGTGTGCCCCTTCATACCGGAATGGTACGCACAAGTTTTGTTAGGATTGACCCATTAGGATGGATTCTCTAATGCCACAGCAGGAACAAGAGTGACATAACCTGCGGCTTTCAACCTTTCATACAACTGGTCGATGGGTTTAGCAATAGCGGTGTATTGTTTGGGTGGCTTGCGGTCAAAATTGGGTCTTGGTCTTGGATAATTTTGGCGAGTCAGAGGTGACTGGAAATGAGATGGTTGGGAGTTATAGGTATGATAGATAGTGGTTGGTTAGGAATATCTTGGGGATGATGGTTGATATGTAGGTGGTGGTGCTTGGTATGTGGATGGAGGTGTTTGATATGTGGGTGGAGGTGTTCGATAGGTAAGTGGAGATTTCGGGCCCTGAGCCGCCATTACTGCCCCAACATTTTTCTTCTTTGATATGCCGCCTGATTGCAATGCCTTATTTGTGGCCTGCAATGCCTCAAAATTTGTTACCATCCTGCTTTTGATGCCTTCCTCAATTCTTTCCCCAAGTTTGATGATATCGGAGAATTTATGGTTTTCAATAACCATCAACCTTTCGTAATACTGCGGGTCCTGTGCTCTGACGAAGAACTTGTTCATCTGTTCTCAGTGGGTTTCTTCTTAAGATTCTGGATGTAGAAAACATCGGGTGCGTTTTCTGTGTTGAACCTGAATCGGTCCATGAAATCTGATGCCATACCTACCCAATTGGACCATTTCTTGGGATCCTGGCTGATGTACCAGAACAAAGCATCACCAGTAAGACTCCTCATGAAGAGTTTTATCCGGATCTTTTCATCCTTTCCGACCCCGACAAGCTTGTCATAATAGGTCCTTAGATGAACCCTAGGATCACCTATACCGTCAAACATCTCAAACTTAGGAGGTTTGTACCCCTGTGGCAGTTCTACATCTGGCTGTATGCATAGGTCTTCATAGTTCAAACCTTCTATCCCTTTGCCGCCTTCGACACCCTGAACCCGACTTGTCAATTTCTTGAGTTCTTCAGCCATGTTTTTAATGAGCAGGTCCTTTTCGGAGGATTCTGGTGTATAGGGAGTTGGGTGAGTAGAGTGAGGTATGGTTTCCACATATATAGGATTGTTTTGATGAGTTCCAGGGACTTGGGTGTAGTGATGGTCATTGGTTGAGTTTTGAGGATCGGGAATGGGTTGTGGTGTGTTTTGGGGAATGTGGTAAGTGGTGGTTGGTAGGTACTGGATTGATTGGTGGTGTTGTTGTGGTGGAGTTGGTATTGGTAAGGGATTGAGATTTTGAGATGGGTTGTGTATTGATGTGGTGTTGGAGGGATGTGTGGGTGTTGGTTTGATGTGTTTTGGGGAGGTACTGGGTTCTTTATGTTTTATTGGTTGATGTCGGCGACATTCAGGGTGAGTGATAAGTTCGCCAAGTTGCGAACCTGCTCAAGCTCTCCTTGTAGCTCCAGTATCTTTTGTTCCAATCTCAAGACTAGATCGTTTGGTTCTGGGGTACTCCGGCCATCTGAAGTCTCTGCATTCTCAACATTCTCCTTTCGAATACCGCTTAAGTCGTCCATTTTTGTTTTTCCTTTGACTTTTGTATTGCTTGGAGGAAGAGGATGTGGAGGGCTTCTGGATCTGGTATGATACGCTGATGATGCCAGTATGAGTGAACCAACCTTAGGGAATGGGAATAATCAAAATAAAGAGAAAACAAAAACGTAACAAGTTTTTGAAATGTTGCGGTAATTAAACACATATTGCGGGAATATAAATCTGCATCCTAATTTGGGAGCCTCGTTGTGCCCGAGGTAGGTCTAGCGACAAAAAGACTTGGAGAACTTTAGATGCCAACAAATGCCTCATCTCATAATATGAAAAATAGACGAATCCCAAAACGACACTAAGATAATAGAAAAGTAAGTCACTATTGGCACTTGGCCTTATTACATTTTATGAAAGCAAATAAATCTAGTCTATTTGGTCCCAGAAGGACCTTCCCCAGATTCGATCTTCCTGACTCCATCGTACAGGTCTCCCAGCTCGCGCAGACCCACCAGCAAGTAGGCTCTGGCCAGATGTCCTCCTTCAGTTCCTTCAGCGTTCTGGCAATCCTCAATCCTCCTTCTGACTTTACCCTCCAGCTCCACTATTCCTCGTTCCAGATATTCCAACTTCCTGTTGGA
>NW_017671569.1:275402-277490 GCF_001879085.1 Nicotiana attenuata | reverse complement strand
GTGGGAGTAGTTGGTTTATGACCATCGGGTGCGTGTCATATGTTATTTGTTTCACCGTGGGTGTAATGAATTGCTTTGGTTTCAGACATTAAATTGTGCGTGGCTGTCGATTTTCATAGGGACTTGAGGTGCTTCATGTGTAACAGTGTTTGGATAAGATCGCGCATTGTGGCGAGGCCACACGGGGGTATGACCTTTCGGGGTAGCTTCAAGTATTCTACTTCTATGATGGGAGACGGGGTCTCAGCCTTGTGTTGTGATGGACTGATGAGCTTGAGGTACAACTCTTTCGTTTGAGTCATTTCTCATGATTTGAGTATGTTCAAGCCGTTTCTTATTAGCGCGCGTATTATGCAAGTTGTGGCTTAGGCCTATGTTGAGGTGTCATATCACCAGAGTGGTGTGTTGGATTCGAGGTGATCGTTGGAGTCATTAATGAATACGGACAGATTTGATTTCAGCTTGTTAGAAGGATAATATCGAGATTCAGCCCGGAAATCTGTTGTGGTATTAGTCAAAGGGGAAGCGGCTTCATGAATGGTTGATATGAGAAATGGTTACGGTTTATAGCATGTTTCATTTATCGTTGGCATTATATGAAAATGTTGGAATAAGACCTTAGTTGATAAGAGGTTTTCTACCGGTATTTGGTTATTGTAGGCAACTGCTGTGAATAGAGGCTACCGTTTCGAGTGTTTGGACCATGTGGTATATCATATGATCTCACTTGAGGTTGCAGGTATGGGTTATTACAGCTGGTTCAGGTTTATTCTGAGTATAGATGTGAGGTCCTGATCTTGTATATGATTTCGGAAAGTGCAAGGTGGTTCTACGGTTTATGGTTTAGATGGACTGTGAAATTTCAGCTATATTGTGTTATCGGACCTATGCGAGATAGGGTGACGAGGGATCACCCCGGGTATATGCTTGGTAAAGTTATTCAGCTGTTGGTTAGCTTCTAGGACAACTCTGGGTACGCTCGAGGACGAGCGTTGGTTTAAGTTGGGGAGGATGTGACGACCCGACCCGTCGTATCAGGTATTACTGCCCTGTTTTCCTCATTTATTACTTCTTCATGTTTCATTACCGGTATGTGGTGAGTTAGAGTTGATTCGGATTGGTTTTGATAAGAAATGAGACACTTAGTCTCTTTTAAGAAGGCTTAAGTTGGAAAAGTCAACCGGACGTTGACTTATGAGTTAGAGGGCTCGGATGTGATTTCCGGTGATTCGGTTAGCTTCGGGGGATGATTTGTGACTTAGGAGTGTGATCGGAAATGATTTTGGAGGTCCGGTGTAGAATTAGGCTTGAATTGGCGAAGTTGAATTTTGGCGAATTACGGTTGATAGGTGAGATTTTGATCCGAGGGTCGGAATGTAATTTCGAGAGTTGCTGTAGCTTCGTTAGGTGATTTTGGATATGTGTGCAAAATTTCAGGTCATTCGGACATCGTTTGGTCGGGTTTTTGATCGAAAGTGCATTTCGGAAGTTTCTGAAGAACTTAGGCTTGAATCCGTGGTGAATTGATGATTTTGTGTTGTTTGACGTGTTTTGATGATTGGAACAAGTTCGTATGATGTTTTGGGGTAGGTTGGTGTTTTTGGTTGAGGTCCCGGGGGCCTCGGGGTGATTTCGGGTGATCAAACGGAAGAAAATTTGACTTGGAGTGTTGCAGATTTTCAGCAGCTGTTGCAGGCATAATTTTGCCTTCGCCTTCGCATGGCATAGGCCGCGTTCGCGTAGGCCTGATTCTGTTGGTCATCGCGTTCGCGGGAGGGACCCCGCGTTCGCGTACGAGGAGTCTGGGGGCCCAGCTTGGTCTATTCATCGCGTTCGCGATGGTGAAGTCGCGTTCGCGTAAGAGGGCCTGGGAGTGCATCGCGTTCGCGTCTGGTGCTACGCGTTCGCGTAGAGTAAAATTGGTCTGTGGAAATTTTGTTCATCGCGAACGCGAGAGGGCCTTCGCGTTCGCATAGAAGAAACTGGGCATCACAGAAGGGTTAATTAAGGACATTTCATCCGCGACCCATTTGATATTTCCTCCATTTTTGAACCACCTCAAGAGCTTTTTGGTAGGAATTGAAGAGG
>NW_017671569.1:219480-274529 GCF_001879085.1 Nicotiana attenuata | reverse complement strand
TGCATTGCATTGCATTCATGCATTGGTTCCTGTTTGTACTACGTGTCATGACATTCAGCACTCTCATATAATTGGCATCCATGCTACTTCTTGCACTGTTTACCAGATACCCTGGTGTTATTTGTTGATGGAGTGCTATGCCCGAGGGGCTGACTTATGTGCGGACTTGCACTATCTGATTACGCATTCATTTGCTTGACTGTTGGAAAAGGACATTTTCAAAAGAGGTTTTTTAAACTGAGCCAGATATTTTCTAAAGGATTTTTCACGGTTTTAATGTTTTCTCAAAGGGTTGTACTGTGTCCTATATAGCATGATGGAGTGCTCTTACGTGGTTTCTTGCCTCTCAGTTATTATTTACTCTTATTACTCACGGAGTTGGAAGTACTCACTTTACTCCCTGCACCTCGCGTGCAGTTGCAGGTATTGTTCACCCGGTAGCGGGTTATTAGCTGATTGAAGGTATTACTATTGTAGCTGAGCAATTGATTCCAGATTTTATTTTGGTATATTATTGGCCCTGTAGTTATGTTCATACTTCTTTAGATGCTCGTGACTTGTGACACCCCGGTCGGGTAGTAATTAACAGTTTCTAATGCCATTAAGTTGTATCTTCTATTCATTTATGTTTAAAAATTGTTAGTGAAAGGATTTGGGTTAGTTGGCTGGCCTTGTCTTCACGAGAGGCGCCATCACGACCGCGTATGGGAATTGGGTCGTGACAGTCCATCTCTTAAATTTAAGCAGATATATTTTTGATTTCTAGTTTCTCAAACTTGACCAACTGGCTATAAGTTTCCCAAATTTTGTTTAAAAGTGCACCTAAATCTTCTCTGGTTTCTATTTCCTCTTGTTCTTCTCGGATCTGAATATTAAAATAGAATAGCTTCATATATATATTTTAAGAGTGAATTCTTAGGCTCACAAGTAACGGAAAATAAAGACCAACAGTACGTCCAATATATTGAGTTATTACAATAAAAATGTGCAGCGCGGGCATCCTTCTAGTTCAAAGTTCGTTATAATAAATAAATTGAAATAGACAAAAATTGATCTGTCATATTCAACAGTTAAAACTTTAAACTCGACTGACCATCTTTTACATTGTGCATCTTTAAAAACATACTTAAAAATAAATATTAACATTCGACATCATTTTAGATTAGACGGAAAATATTTGATATCTCTTGGAGGAATATCAATGAAAGGAAAAGTTGTTAACATTCCAAATTGTAAATGAGTCAAGTATTTTTAATGGACGGGCAATATAGTTATTAGAAAATGAAAGTTGCTAGTATACTGGTTTTTGGTGTGTGTGAGAGAGAGAGTTCTAACAATATCGTTAATTTTCATCTCTTATCTAAGTAACTGGTCGATGCACGAAATAAGAAGGAACTATCATCAACTAAAATAGCCTTATTTTATTGGAGGGGAGAGGGGCTCTTGTGTATGAGGGACTGGTTTGTTACTGGTGAGGAACCAATATTTCAGTTATCCACTCAACTTTTGGTGTGACAGAGATTAAAGCCCAAAAATTAAACGAGATAAAAAAATTATTGTTAAAGAAAATACAGCTCAAGGCCAATAAGGGCATTTCAGTCATTTTACTAAGACTAGTTAGTTATTCTGTTAATGACGTTAGTTAGTTAAATTGATCAAGGTTAGTTAGCTTAAGTATATGATCTAGTATAAATTAGATGTATTCATTCATTGGACTAAGTTGAATAATAAGATTCTATCTTCTCTCTATACTACATTCTCTCGTTCATTTTCTTTCTTCTTCTCTTCCAGTATCTTCTTCTTCTTCCTCTCTTAAACCACAAGCCGGTATTATCAATTGCTCATTCAATTAAGTTCATGGTATCAGAGCCACAAATCTAAGTATCTACAGCTTTGATTTGATTCAAATTTTCGCAAAATTAATTCAATTCTGGTGTTCTTGTTTGTATCGAAAATTCAAAGAACTGATTGAAACTTCAAGATCTGGAAAAATGAGTTTGAACAATGATCAAGATGATGTTTTCCGTCCGAATCAAACGACTGGAGGATCATCTCAACAAACAGGTATGGATTACAATCATCCCCTATTTCTTCATCCTTCAGATGTTAGTGGAATACAGATTATCTCGTTTCAGCTAACTGGAATTGAAAACTATTTTTTTGGTATCGATCTATGCGTGTAGCACTGTTAGGAAGAACCAAATTAGGAATGGTAGATGGAACCTGTAAGAAAGAAAGCTTTCCTGCGACTATGTGGAATCATTGGGAAAGAATAAACGCTATTGTACTCTCTTGGGTCATGAATTCTGTGAATAGTAGCCTTCTTGGTGGTATAATGTACGCATCTAATGCACAAGCAGTTTGGGATGATCTTTATGAAAGATTATATAAAGTAGATGATGCAAGAACCTTTAATTTGCATAAAGAAATTGCCACTCTAACTCAAGGCACTTCTTCAGTATCAGTGTACTATTCAAAACTAAAAGATATGTGGGAGGAATTTGAAGCCTTAATACCAGTTCCTGGTTGTGATTGTCCAAGATCAAGAGATTTTGTAGTTTACTTGCAAAAATTAAAAGTATACCAGTTCTTGATGGGTCTAAATGAGTCATATGCTCAAGCCAGAGGTCAAATACTTATGAGAAGTCCACTCCCAATAGTAAATCAAGCATACTCTATGATTATAAGTGATGAAAGTCAAAAGGCAATAGCTGCTACTTCTGGAATTATGGGTGCAAATCCAGCTATTACTACTGGAAATTATGATATAGCCATGTACACCAAAAAATAGGGAATCAAAGGTATAAAAAGAACTATAATGTTCAGTGTGATTTCTGCAAACTCAAAGGTCACAGCAAAGAGGATGTTTCAAAATAATTGGCTATCCACCAGACTTCAAGTTTAAGAAGAAAGGGGCAGGAACCTACAATAGTGCAGCTAGAGGTCCAGCAGCATACAATGCTCTTGCATAATTTCCAAATAACCAGCATAATGCAGATTTCATGGGAGCTTACCCACAGGCATCAGGAACTCATCAACAAGTATCTCACATGACAAATTCTCAAAACATGGGCCATAATAATAATTCACAACCTATACCTCAGATAGGAGCATTCACAAAAGATCAATATGAGAAGATATTACAAATCCTGAACAAAACTAACACAGAAGGCAATAACAACAATTCTGCAGCAAATGTAGCAGGTATGAGTACTGCTTTGCTAGTTTCTAATTGTCCAAAAGAATGGATCATTGACATTGGTGCAACTAATCACATGGTGTCTGATATTGAAATGTTAAATCAGGATTCTATAGTTAAAAATACTAATCCTAAAAGAGTATGTCTTCCTAATGGTGAAATTTCAAATGTTACTCACACAGGAACTAGCTCAATATCATCTAGAAGCACACTTAGCAATGTATTTCATTTACCTCAGTTCAAATTCAACTTAATGTCTGTCTCAAAAATGACCAAAGAACTAGTTTGTGCAGCAACCTTCTACCCTCATTTTTGTATTTTTCAGGATCTCTTCAATGGGAGGGTGAAGGAGATTGGTAAAGAAAGAGATGGACTATACATTTTACTGAGTCAACTGGCTAATAAAGATATGAATTTCAGCATGTTTGTCAGGGAAGCACTTAGTACAGAAGACATAAGCCTATGGCATAAAAGAGTTGGTCATGTGTCTATAGCTGTTCTTAGAAAAATGATTCAGAACAAAACTGAATCCATAGCAGAAGTAGTAAATAAATGTAATGTGTGCCCTTGTGCTAAACAAGTTAGATTACCATTTCCAGAAAGTTGTATCAAAAGTATTGAGAGTTTTGAACTGATTCACATGGATATCTGGGGGCCTTATAAGATTCCTACATTTGATGGAAATAGATTCTTCTTGACTATAGTTGATGATTTTTCTAGAATGACATGGACATACCTATTAAAATTAAAGCCTGATGTATGTGTTATCATTCAATATTTTCTAATGTTTGTTCAAACACAATTCAACAAAACAGTTACTACCATAAGAACAGATAATGGCACAGAATTTGTAAATACTACCTGCAGTAATTTGTTTAAAAGATTAGGCATAATTCACCAAAGAACATGTGCTTATACTCCTCAGCAAAATGGAGTAGCTGAGAGAAAACACAGACATATTTTAGAGGTAACCAGAGCTATTAGATTTCAAGCCAACATTCCTATAAAATTCTGGGGTCACTGTATTCTAGCAGCTGTATACATAATTAATAGGTTGCCCTCATCCGTTATAAGAATGTCACCATTTGAAAAATTATACAAAAGAAAACCCTCATTGATTCACTTAAGGATTATAGGATGTCTTTGCTATGCCAAAATCATACAAGAAACAGATAAACTTAAACCAAGAGCAAAGTCTGCAGTATTAATGGGTTATTCAGAGGTTCAAAAAGGTTATATTTTATATGATTTAACTACTCACTCTTTCTTTGTAAGCAGAGGTGTTATTTTCAGGGAAGAGGTATTTCCTTTCAAAACCATTACTGCTTCTTCACCACCTATATTCCTATCTCAACCTAACCTGGATAACAGACTATTTGAAGAATACAATCAACAGTTCAGTGATACTTCTCAACACTCAAATACTCAAGTCTATAAAGTTGATTACACAGATACAAGTGTAGAAGAATTTCAAAATCCTAACTTACAGAATAATACAGAAAGCTTGGATATTGCTCCATCTGCTACTACAAATCTACAACAAAGTCAATCATCAACTACTCTTCCTACAGCCTCAACTACAGATAGTCAGCAGATTCAACAAAACATCACTACTAGAAGGTCTGGCAGGGAAAAATACCCTCCAATATGGATGAAGGACTTTGTCTCCTTGAATGTTCATCATGATGTCAACTATCCAATATCAAATTATCTGTCCTATGAAAATATCTCACAAAAATATCAAACTTACCTATCCATCTTCTCTACTACAACTGAACCTAACACTTATGCAGAAGCAGTTAAAGATCCTAGATGGGTTGAGGCAATGAAGTCAAAAATTGAAGCACTTGAAAATAATCACACCTGGGAAATAGTCTCTTTACCAGAAGGCAAGACTGCCATAGGGTGCAAATGGATATACAAAATCAAATATAAGACTACAGGAGAGATAGAAAGATTCAAAGCTAGACTTGTAGCTAAAGGCTACAGTCAAAGAGAAGGTATAGATTATCAAGAAACCTTCTCTCCAGTTGTGAAAATGGTAACAGTTAGAACCATACTGGCAATTGCAGCTTCTAGAAGATGGCATGTACATCAGATGGATGTCTTTAATGCATTTTTACAAGGTGATCTTCACGATGAGATTTACATAGACCTTCCACAAGGATTTAAGAGTCAGGGGGAGTATAAACCTGTGTGCAGACTCAAAAAATCCTTGTATGGGCTTAAACAAGCACCAAGACAGTGGAACTCAAAGCTGACAGAAGCCTTAATGAAATTTCAATTCAAGCAGAGTCCATATGATCATTCTTTATTTGTGAAGAAAACTGAAAGTGGAACTATCATTGTGTTGGTATATGTAGATGATACGCTTCTAGCAGGAGACAATCTGAAACTAATACAAGATACAAAGAAGCTCTTCAACAGACCTTCAAAATGAAGGATCTAGGAGAACTAAAGTACTTTCTTGGTATAGAATTTGCAAGGACAAAACAAGGAATTTTGATGCACCAAAGAAAGTATTCTTTAGAACTAATATCTGAACTTGGACTAGCAGTATCTAAACCTGCGAGCACACCTATGGATACAAATACAAAGCTCACTACAAGGGAATTTGATGAACACTTCTGCCAAGACAAACTAAAAGAGGATGATGTACTGGCAGATCAAAATAGCTATCAAAGACTCATAAATTAGATGTTGTATTCATTCATTGGATTAAGTTGAATAATAAGATTCTATCTTCTCTCTCTATACTACATTTACTACAAGAAAGTATATAATTTGCAACAACTTTTTACCAACAACAATGATATTGTTGCTAAATATCAATAAATGGCAACAACTCTATTTAGTTGTTGCTATATCATAGAAATTTTGCCCACAAAAAATTTCTTGTTAGCTAACGTTTTAATTTTGTTGCCATAACTTTTTGGGTAATATAACAATTCTAAAATATAAATAAATTGTCACTGTTGCCAAAAGTATTTTCTTGTTGGTAAAATACTTATTTTTCTCAACAATTTATTTGACTTGTGGCCTAAAGAATATTTAGTTCTTTCTCAATTTTCAGCAAAAAAAAAGCGGCAAACTTCCCTCCCTTTTTTCACTCCCGAATCCCTTCCCTTTTTATTTTCATTTTTGCTTTCACCTTCCCCAATTCGTTCAACTCTTCGACTCGTGCTTTGAGATAAGAGGTTCAACTGAGAGACAACCTTATCTTCTAGTGTTGCGGCCATGGCTTGAAATGGTAAGCTCCTTCATTCTAGTTTTAGTTGTTTCTAGTTTAAGGTTTCAATTCCTTGAATGATTTGATTTAGGTTTTTAGTTAATTAGGAGGTCCTAAACAGGGTCGACAACTTTTTCAAAGCAAAAACTAGGGCTTCAAATTAACCATTTTCTTACAGGTTCTACATAAAGATATTGTGGTTCATCCACATCAGTACTTACAGTTCCATTCCAGTTCTAATCAATGGTCTCGTTTCTTATTTGGTTGGTATTTCTATTTTACCCTATTTTTTTAAAAAAAAATATTACATTCCTTTCTATTGATTGTAGATTCACAAGCAGATCGTGATAAGAATTTATTTATTTTTAGGTATATTTGTGCTTTTTGGAATTGGGATAGATGTAGTTTTTGGCATATGCTTTGGCTATATTTTTTGGGTTGTAATGCTACTAAAGAATAGGCTGCTTCTGGCTTTGCGGAGCTCTCTTTGGTTGTGTTATATTGATTCCCACATCTCACTGTAAGTTAGTTTCTGCTTTGTCTATATTCGTTTCTTTAGCATCTATGTTGAAAATTGACTTATTGCAATTCAATTGTACTGATTCTATCCTCATTACTGACGGAAAACTCAAGAGTGGAAATAGTTACATTTAGTGAAAGAAACGAATTTGTCCATAATGTGACTATGAACACATCACTTGCTGCTGGGTTGTGGTGTCGTATCACCTTTCAAGCCATGGATGCTGACGATGATGCCGTAAAAATCTTTCAAACATTGGTGTGGTGGGGAATTGATGTAGACAGAGATATCAGATTTTGCAGGCTTAAGAAACCATCCAAGTGATGATGGTAAACTTTTGAATATGCATCTTCTCTCGTGTTACTTACATTGCTTTATATGCAACGTGCTTATGCTAAGATATATAACCATCCAATGTTTTGTGCCCTCTTAGGTTACCTTGTTCCTCGTGGGGGTTTTGCTTGCATTTGACCGACATGTGTGTGTGTGTTTGGGGGGGGGGGGGTGTGGTATATGTTTTCTCTAGCATACAACTCATTAATTTATACCTGTGCATTTTGCTACACAACAAATACAATAACTACACCTCAATCCTAAGGTTCGCCATATCACTATCCATTTCACTACATTTGGATCCGTTATATTCCAGTTTGCCAAAATTTATTGCTAATATTGTAAAAATTATGTTGCTATTATTGTGTATGTTTACTGGCAATATCCATTACACAAAAGATAACTGCTCAAAACCTCATTGTCAGCCGCAACCAACATCATGCATTTGTTCTCGTTAGCGACAATGATGATGAGAATGCAATGACATGCGTTTCAAATAGTGATGGTGTAGGCAGGAATTTTAACATTTTCTAAGTAGATAAAAGAAAGATTATAGAGGAATTCTCTACTTCATTTTCCAAGAAGAAAAGAAGTTTAATTGATAGTGACAAGGTTGATGGTGATGGAATGTTTTCCGTTGGTCATGGCAGTTCCCATAAAACGGGGATCATAAGACTCTATGATGACAAAGATAATAGGAAGTTTTGTTCTCAACTTTCTTCCAAGTCTGATCCGTACAAGCTTAATGGGATATTGGTGATATTTCTTCGGATTCAGACAATGATTTGACTGACAAAAGTATGGAAATGCTAATCAAAAGAATTAAAGCTAAAACGTTTTTCTTGGTAGAGAAGGATGCTGAAATTTTTTTTACCTTTAATTCTTTTTATTAGCATTTCCGTACTTTTGTCAGTCAAATCATTATCTGAATCCGAAGAAATATCACCATTATCCCATTAAGCTTGTACGGATCAGACTTGAAAGAAAGTTGAGAACAAAACTTCCTATAATCTTTGTCATCATAGAATCTTATGATCCCCGTTTTATGGGAACTGCCATGACCGACGGAAAATATTCCATCACCATCAACCTTGTCACTCCCAATTAAACTCCTTTTCTTCTTGGAAAATGAAGCATAGAATTCCTCTATTACCTCTTCTTTTATCTACTTAGGAAATATGAAACTCCTACCTACACCATAACTATTTGAAACACATGTTCTTGCCTTCTCATCATCGTTGTCGCTAATGAGAAGAACAATTAAAGGCACTCTGCCAGGTACTGTGTCTTAGTTATTCTTGGTGGAAGTTCCATTGCATGTCTAATAAAGTCATCAACCCCTTCTACAAAATCCTCCCGCAATCTAAAATTCCAATACATAAACCAAAATTTTAATTCATATCCTAAAGGTTCAACTCATATCCAAAAAATTTCAATTTATAATCTAAAATTTCAATTCATAAACTAAAAGTCCAATTCATATCCTAAAGGTTGAATTCATATCCTAAAGGTTCAATTCATATCCGAACGACGGTTCCTCCCGCAACCTAAAATTTCAATTTATAATCTAAAATTTCAATTCATACCTAAAATTTCAAGTCATATCCTAAAATTTCAATTTATAATCTAAAATTCCAATTCATAACTAAAATTCCAATTCATATCCTAAAGTTCTAGTNTTAAAATAAATCAGTGATTTCGGAAAAAACAAGGAAAGGAGAGAGAAACCGTACCTGGGATAGTGGAGGGACACCGGCGGTGGAGCTGCTACTGCCGCCGGCGGGTGGAGGGTGGAGAGAGACGGTGGCGTCGGTGGAGGGAGACGGAAGGGAGGGGGGTTTGAGTGTGAGAGAGAGAAGAGAGAGAGAAGAAAATAAGAGAATATGAGGGGAAACCCGTTTTTTAGCTACTGTATTTACAAAAAGCGACCAACTTTGGTCGCTATTTTTGGAAGCAAAAATGTATTGACTATTTTGACCAAATTAGCGACCAAAGTTGGTCGCTAATTTCTGACCGTTTGACCAGAATAGCGACCAACATTGGTCGCTATATCTAAAAAAATTAAATTACTTTTAGTTCGATATAATATTACCTAATACACTTATACTTAGTGCATAGTACAGCGTAACTATATATATTATATATATATACGCCTTATATATTCGATATAATATTACCTAATACACTTATACTTAGTGCATAGTACATCGTAAGTATATATATATATTATATATATATATATATATATATATATATATGCCATATATATTCGATATAATATTACCTAATACACTTATACTTAGTGCATAGTACAGCGTAACTATATATATTATATATATATACGCCTTATATATTCGATATAATATTACCTAATACACTTATACTTAGTGCATAGTACAGCGTAACTATATATATTATATATGTATGCCTTATATATTCGATATAATATTACCTAATACACTTATACTTAGTGCATAGTACATCGTAATTATATATATTATATATATATACGCCTTATATATTCGATATAATATTACCTAATACACTTATACTTAGTGCATAGTACAGCGTAAGTATATATATGTCACGACCCGGATTTCCCACGCTCGGGAGTCATGATGGCGCCTACTCGTAGAAGCTAGGCAAGCCAAATTTATCGTTTACGACATAATCTCTTTTTAACAATTCATGGTAACAATATAAAAACAACGAAATTAAATAGCAGCGGAAGTCTTAATTATTGAAACTGAATCAAAGTGCGGAATAGTCAATATAAGCCTCTACCCAGGACTGGTGTCACAATACTCACGAACTGCTAAGAAATACTAATACAAACGTCTGAAAGAAAACATAAGCTGTTTTTCTCGAATACAATGAGGCAACAGGCTAAAAAGAGAGGATAAGGGAGACGCCGGGCCTGCGGACGCCTGCAAGGCTACCTCGGGTCTCACCGGACTGAAGGCCTGCTCCCACCCTAGTGCTGTTGCTGCTGCTCGAAACCTGGATCTGTGCAAAATAGCACAGAGTGTTGTATCAGCACAACTGATCCCATGTGCTGGTAAGTGTCTAGCCTAACCCCGGCGAAGTAGTGACGAGGCTAGACAAGACTACCACATAAACCTGTGCAATTTCATATATATATACAGCGGAATCGAAATACAAAACAGATAAACAATATGGGAGGGGAAGCATGCTGTGGGGAGTATAACAATTTCCAAATAAGAGTCGTCCAGTAATAAAGGAAAACAGCACAACTCAATAGTATGTAATGAAACAGAGTTCAACCAGTGCACGGCATCACCCTTCGTGTTTTTACTCTCGTACTCACCAAGCAATAATATGTGCACGGCATCACCCTTCGTGCTTTTACTCTCATTCCTCACATATATTAGTAGAATCGGCACGGAATGGTACATCGTGCGGCACGGCATCACCCTTCGTGCTTTTACTCTCTTTCTCATAACAAGCAAACAATGCACGGCATCACCCTTCGTGCTTTACACTCTTTCCTTACCATAAACAAACAATGCACGGCATCACCCTTCGTGCTTTACACTCATCCTCACCCAAACAACAATCACAGACAAAAGGAGCAAGGGGATTAACAGTTTATACTAGATATCCCGGCAAGGGAGCACAGTTGAACAATAAATCCCGGCAAGGGAACACATTTTACACAATAAATCCCAGCAAGGAAACACAATTTACACAATAAATCCCAGCTAGGGAGCAACTCAATAACTCATTCTCTTCTGTCGCTTTCACCTCGTAATTTACATCATCACTTGAGCCAATGCTCCAAAGATTTACTTATCTCATAAAATCTCACAAATTGTATTTCAACTCGAGCCAACGCTCCACGAAATTTAAAGATCACAATTTCCTTTCTCATACTCTTGCAACATATAGAAGTCATCAATCAACATGGAAGTTATAACCAAACGAAAAATATCCGCAATATAAGGACTCACGGTCATGCTAGACACCAATGAAAAGAAACTCGTCACCATGCCTATACATCGTACTCGATCGGTTAGCAAGTAACAAACAAGACTCAACTCCTATTCCCTCAAGCTAGGGTTAAGCCAAACACTTACCTCGATGCCTTGAACTCAACTCAAGCCTCAACTATGGCTTTACCCCGTAATTCCACCTCCAATCCGCTCGAATCTAGCCACAAATTACTTAATTACATTAATAAACAATAAATGAATCAATTTGAATGCATAAAAATGAGTTTCCCAATGTTTTTCCCAAAAATTCCAAAATCGTCCCCGGGCCAACATGGTCAAAACCCGAGGTTCGAACCAAAATCCGGTTACCCATTCCCCCACGAACTCAAATATGTAATTTGTTTTGAAATCGGACCTCAAATTGAGGTCCAAACCCCAAATTTTGGAAAACCTAGGTTCTACCCAAAACCCCCAAATTTTCCCATGGAAATCTTTGATTTCAAGTTGAAAACATGTTAAATGATGTTAATAATTGAAAGAAATGAGTAAAAACCAACTTACAATTGATTTGGAAGAAAACTTGTTCTTGAAAAATCGCCCAAAGGAGTTGTGTTTTGAAAATGGGGTGAAAAATGTCTTAAAATCGACTAAGTATGAAAAATGCAGGTTGCAGATGTGGGAAATGCGAACTGGGGTTCGCAATGGCGAACCCCGACCTGCTATGGGAAATGCGAACCAGGGTTCGCATTTTTGCGAACCCTCATGAAAAACCCAGACTTCGCATTTGCGAGCAAAAAGTCGCATTTGCGACATTGCCCACTTTCGAATTTGCGAACCAAACGGTCGCATTTGCGACCCAAAACAGGATTCCCCCTTCTCGAATTTGCGATCAAAGGCTCGCATTTTGTGAGATCGCATTTGCGAGAACTTCTTCGCAAATGCGAAGATACCAGAACTGAAGATACCAGATTTTTCAAAAATGCAAAAATGCAATCCGACACCTATCCAAAGCTCACCCGAGCCCTCGAGGCTCCAAACCAAATATGCACACAACCTCATTAACATCCTACGGACTTACCCGTGCGATCAAATCGCCAAAATAACATCAAAAACAACGGATCAAGCCTCAAAACTCATGATTTCTTCCAAATTTTCATAAAACATCAATTTTTCCATTTTAGGTTCGAAACACGTCAAACGATGTCCGATTTCAACCAAACTTTACAGAAAGCGCTTAAACCACATATAAGACTTGTACCCGGCGGCGGAACCAAAATACGGGCCTGATACCATAGTCTTTTAATCATATTTCATTTTTATTTTTCCTTAACCCTTTCCAGAAAACAATTTCACACAAAAATTCATTTCTCGGGCTTGGGACCTCGGAATTCGATTCCGGGCATACGCCCAAGTCCCATATTTTCCTACGGACCCTCCGGGACCGTCAAATCACGGGTCCGCATCCGTCTACCCAAAATATTGACCGAAGTAAAATTTTTCCAATTTAATATCAAAATTTAGCATTTTTCTCACAGAATTCATATTTAAGCTTTCCGGCTACACGCCCGGACTGCGCACGCAAATTGAGGCTACCCCAAATGAGGTTTTCAAGGCCTCGGAAGCACGAAATGAATAAGAAAACAGGTGATGACCCTTTGGGTCGTCACAATATTATATATATATATATACACACGCCTTATTCGATAGAATATTACCTAATACACTTATACTTAGTGCGTAGTATAGCGTAAGTATATATATTATATATATATAAGCCATATATATATATATATATACACACGCCTTATTCGATAGAATATTACCTAATACACTTATACTTAGTGCATAGTACAGCGTAACTATATATATATTATATATATATATATATATATATATATATAAAAGCCATATTCAATATAATAGTACCTAATACACTTATACTTAGTGCATAGTACAGCGTAAGTATGTATATTATATATATATATATACGCCTTATTCGATAGAATATTATCTAATACACTTATACTTAGTGCATAGTACAGCGTAAGTGTATATATATTATATATATATATATATATACGCCTTATATATTCGATATAATATTACCTAATACACTTATACTTAGTGCGTAGTACAGGGTAAGTATAATATATATTAACGGCTTGCATTTATATTATTTAGATAGTAAATACAAAAGTGATTTTTAATTTTGACCATTGTTGACGTTAATATATATATATATATATATATATAGAGACACACACGGCACGCTTCGTAGTACTATTCATCCCTTGTATTACAAAAGTATTAACGGCTTACATTTATATTATTTAGATAGTAAATACAAAAGTGATTTTTAATTTTGACCATTGTTGACCTGAATAGAGACCAACTTTGGTCGCAAATTATACATGAATTTAATTTAGCGACCAAAGTTGGTCGCTAAATATAAATCAGATTTATTTGTATTTTTATAATATTTAAATTAATAATATAATTATTAAAATTTTATAACTAAGTCCGACTTTAGCGACAAAAGTTGGTCGCTATCTGGCAACCCTTTAATTAGTGACCAACGTTGGTCGCAAATTTTAAATTACATATATATATATATATATATATATATATATTTTATAATTTTTTTAAAATAATAATATAATTATTAAAATCTTGTAGGTGGGTCCCTTTTTAGCGACCAACATTGGTCGCTAATCTCAGTAAACCTTTGACCAAGCAAGTCTGACCAGTCCAGTCAACATTTTGACTAATTTAGCGACCAAGTAGCGACCAACCTTGGTCGCTAATGTATTTAAAATTATTATTTTATTATTTTCACCAGTTTAGCGACCAACTTTGGTCGCTTTTCTTGACAGACCAACTTTGGTCGCAAAAGTTTGGTTGCTTTTTACAGGAATTCTAGTAGTGAATTGGTCAAAATGTGGCTGTGGGAAGCCCCAGACAAGGGTTTGGTGAAGAGATCTGCTAGCTGATGCTCCGATGGAAGAAAAGAAAGCGAGATTAGCCCAGAAAGGAACTATTGATGGACAAAATGGCAGTCCAGTTCGACGTGCTTAGTCCGCTCATGGAAGATAGGGTTGCGAGCGATGTGAATGGCGGCTTGGCTATCCGAGTGAACGGGCACTAGTAGAGTGGGTGGTGCTGAGAGATCAGCAAGCAAACGGACCAACCAAGTGATTTCTGCGGTCACCCTCCTCATAGACTTGTATTCCGCTTCTGCTGGGATAAAGAAATGGAGATTTGTTTCTTCGATTTCCAAGAAATTGGAGCACCACCGAGAGTGATAAAGAATCCGCTTACTGAACGACGAGAATCTCTACACGCCGCCCAATCCGCATCACAAAAAGCAATCAAATCAAAGGAAGGATCAGCAGAGAAGAAGATCCCTTGGGAAGGATCTGCTCTCAGATATCTCAAGACACGCAAAGCCGCTGAAAAGTGTGAAGAACAGAGCTTTTGCATATACTGGCTTAAACACAAGAGAGCAAAACAAAGGTTTGGTCTTGTTTTTGTGAGATAATTCAACTTACCTACTAAATGTCGATAAACAGTAGGATCCTCTAATGGTGTGCCTTGGTCTACCTGAAGTTTGCAGTATGGATCCAAAGGAGAAGAGACTGCTGCTCCTGAACAATCAAACTCTTGCAACAATTCTGAGGTAAACTGTCTTTGACTAATGATGAAGCCCTGCTTTTCCCTTAAAATTTCCATCCCAAAAAAATAGTGTATATCTGTACGACCCGAACCCCGCACTGGTCGTGATGGCGCCTCTCGTGAAGACAAGGCCAGCCAACTAACCCAACTCGTCTTTTCAAAAATAGTTAAACATAAATAAACAGCTTAAATATGACTTAATAGTATTAATTAGCGGAAATACAACCCAACACAGCCCTAATCGGGGTGTCACAAGTCACGAGCATCTATTATAGTGAAATTACAACTACAAAGCCGGAAATATACAAAATAGGATTTATAAATAAAAAGAAGAAATGCGGTGCCGCAAACGCTGGCGGTCACCTCGCTCAACTTCGATAGCATAGTCTCTAATCAGCTCAAAACCCGCTACCGGGTGATCTAATACCTGCATCTGCACGCGAGGTGCAGGGAGTAAAGTGAGTACTCCAACTCAGTGAGTAATAAAGGTAAATAACAACTGAGCAGTAAGAAATCACGTAAAGCAACCAACATGCTGTATAGAAGCAGGGTACAATCCTTTGAGAAAAACAGTGAAGCTGTGAAATCTTTGGAAATCTCTTGGCTCAGTTTTAAATCTCTTTTTAAAATGATCTTTCCAACAGTTATGAAATGATTTCAAACAGTTAGTGCAGATAAGCACAGAAAAACCGCCCCTCGGGCACAAATATCACAGTATAACAGGTAAAAAGGCAAGTAAATATGCAAGATGAGCACATAAAAGTTCGCCCCTCGAGCAATATCTCAAAACAGTACCAGCCCCTCGGGCTCTCTCTCTCAGATCACTCTTAAAATAGTATCATATAGTAACCGCTGCGGCGTGCAGCCCGATCCACAACTCGCTGCGGCGTGCAGTCCCATCCATATATCGTCTACGGCGCTCACTGGGGGTGTGCAGACTCCGGGAGGGGCCCCTTACGGCCCAAGCGCAATATCAAGCCACCTCGTGGCATATAAAATAACGCCTTAAAGCCTTCTCACATCACACACGAGGCCTGAAAGCCTCCTCATATCACACTCGAGGCCTGAAAGCCTCCTCACATCACACTCAAGGCCTGAAAGCCTCCTCACATCACACTCAAGGCCTGAAAGCCTTCTCACATCATACTCGAGGCCTGAAAGCCTCCTCACATTACACTCAAGGCCTGAAAGCCTTCTCACATCACACTCGAGGCCTGAAAGCCTTCTCACATCACACTCGAGGCCTGAAAGCCTCCTCACATATGGCCCTCGGCCTCACTCAGTCCGAAAATCATCACAAGCCCCTCGGGCATTTGTAAAACAGTAGTTCTCAGCCCAAAATATCATTTAGAAATATCATTTAAGTTTCAAATCTGAGTAAAATTGGATGAGTTTGTAAAACTATAAATATCAACAGGACTGTGTCCAAATAATACGTCAAAACAGTGAGGAAACAGTGATAAAATCCCTGAAGGGTTCAAATAATTGGCACGAAGCCCAAATATGGCAATCAGCCCAAATCATGACAATAACAAATAAGTTTCAGTCAAATATGCGGTAAAATCATCAATCGGGACGGACCAAGTCACAATCCCCAACGGTGCTCTACCCCACGCTCGCTATCCGGCGTGCAAGTCACCTCAATATAGCACTACGGTGTGCAAATCTGGGGTTTCAAACCCTCAGGATATCATTTACAATCATTACTCACCTCGAACTGGCTAAATCTCTAGCTCGCAACGCCCTTGCCCCTCAAATCGGCCTCCACGCGCGTCGAACCTATCCAAAACCAGAACGAATACGTCACAATATGCCAATAGAACAATACCCAATCGAAAACAATCAAAAAATATTAAAAATCTCGAAATTGGCAAAACCCGAGCCCCGGGCCCACTTCTCGAAACTCAGAAATTTTCACATCAATAGGTTCCTCATCTCCTCACGAGTTCATACATACCAAAAGTTCTCAAATCCGACCCCAATTGGTCCTTCAAATCCCCAAATCAAATTTCGAAATCCCACGCCCTAGTTCTTCAATTTTAGGCTTAATTTCCATGAATTTCTAGGTAGATTTCACAATATAATCAAGTTTTAAGACCAAGATTCTTACCTCAAGTCGATTCCTCTTGAGTCCCTCTTCCATTTCCTCCAAAAATCTCCAAAAACGAGCAGCCATGGGTGAAAAATGACCCAAAATCGCGGATGAAATGAAGTTATAACCTTCTGCCAAGCACTGACCTTTCCTCTATGCGATCGCGGCCCAAGGCTCGCGATCGCGAAGCACAAAATTCCGGTCTCTCAAAATAACCCTATGCGAACGCGACTGGGGCCCTGTGAACGCGATGCCTTTCATTCCAAACCTACGTGAACACGAGCCATAAGATGCGAACGCCAAGAATAACTCTACCGGGCCACCAGGTCCTCTTATGCGAACGCGGATTCTCCCATGCGAACGCGATGCTGCACCATCTATCTCACTGCGATCGCGAACGCGATGAACAAAACGCCTGCCTCCTAAATTCCTCTTATGCGATCGCAGCCCCAGGCTCGATCGTGAAGGCCAAAATACCCCTGCAACATCTGATGAAATTTCTGAAATTCTCAAAGCCAAAAATGGTCCGATTGACCATCCGAAACTCACCCGATGCCCTCGGGACCTCAACCAAAAGTACCAACACATCCTAAAACATCATTCAAACTTGTTCCAATCATCAAAACACCTCAAACAACATCAAAACCATCAATTCACATCGAATTCAAGCCTAAGTTCTTCTAAAACTTTCGGAACACGCTTTTGATTAAAAACCCAACCAAACGACGTCCGAATGACCTGAAATTTTGCACACACATCACAATTGGCATAACGAAGCTACAGAAACTCTCGGAATTCCATTCCGATCCTCGGATCAAAGTCTCACCTATCAACCGGAATTCGCCAAAATACTAACTTCGCCAATTCAAGCCTAATTCTACATCGGACCTCCATAACAACTTCCGATCACACTCCTAAGTCACAAATCACCTAGCGAAGCTAACCAAATCATAAAAACTCCGATCCCAGCTCATATACAAATAAGTCAACTCTTGGTCAAATCTTTCAAATTCAAAGCTTTCAATTGAAACTGTTCTTTCAAATTCATTCTTAATTTTTCCTGAAAACCAAAACCAGCGATCTACCTTAGTCATAATACATAACACGGGGCAAGTCATGCCCGAGAACTGGCGATCAAATTGCAAAAGCTCAAAACGACCGGTCGGGTCGTTACATCCTCCCACACTTAAACACACGTTCGTCCTCGAACGACCCAGAGCTATTTTAAAAGCCAACCAATCGCTGAATAACCTTACCATGCATATACCCGGGGGTGATCCCACGTCACTCTATCTCATATAGGTCCGATAACACATTTTAACTAAAATCACACAATCCAGTCTAGCCCATGAGTCATAGAACAACATTTCACTTTCCGAAATCACACACAAGGTTAGAACCTCACATCTATACTCTGAATAATCCCGAACCAGCTGTAATAACCCATACCTGCAACCTCAGGTGCAATTACATGATATACCACATAACTCAAACACTCGAAACGATAACTTCTATTAACAGTAGCTGCACATAACAACCGAATATCAATAGGAAACCTCTTACCAACTAAAGTCTCATTCCAACACTTTCACATACTGCCAATGATAAAGGAAACACACAACAAACCATAACCATTTCTCAGGTCAACCATTCATGAAGTCACTTCCTTCTTTTTTGCTAATACCACAGCAGATTTCCGAGTCGAGCCTCGATATTATCCTTCCAACATGCTGAAATCAAATCCGTTCGTATTCATTAATGACCCCAACGATCACCTCGAATCCAACACACCACTCTGGTGACATGACACATCAATACAGGCCTAAGCCACAACTCGCATAATTCGCGCACCGATAAGAAACGGTCTGAATATCCTCAAATCAAGAAAATAACCCCAAACGAAGGAACTGTATCTCAAGCTCATCAGTACCATCATAACAAAAAGCTGAGACCCCGTCTCACATCATAAAAATAGAACACATGAATCTACCCCGAAAGGTCTTATTTCCACGTAGCCTCGCTACAATGCGCGATCCTATCCAAACAATGTTACACATGAAACACCTCGAGTCATTATGCTCAAAAATCGACAGTTACGCACAATTTGATGTCTGGAACCAAAGAAAATCATTACACCCACGGTGCAACAAATAACATATGCCACGCAAACCCGATAGGACATGACCGATACGCCATTACTTTCCCGCTCGACTTCCACTAGGAGACCCCAAATGAACCGCACCATATGTGCCCATAACCAACAAATCACAACACCTCGCAACACAGAAAGGTAATTCATTGATCTCACCAGATTATTAATAAGCTCAACAACAATCGAATCGACACTTCCCTCAACAATGCAGTTCGGAGCCAACCGAGCCGACTCAAGCTAGAACACCATCCGCATTGGCCTACCAATGAACTCCTTATTAAGGAAATCCCGAAGCTGGCCCCTCAACTCCTTAACTCTGCCGGTGCCATACGATACGGTGCCCGGCACCAAATCAATACCGAAATCCACAACCTCGCCCGACGACATGCCCGGCCACAAGAAACACATTCGAAAAGTCCCTCAACACCGGAACTGAATCAATATAAGGAGCCTCAGCACAGACACTCATCACAAGAGCCCAAGTACGAAAGACAATCCTTCCCAGCCGTCAGTTCGCAATATTAAACAACTCTACCAGGATATACTCCGACACACCTCGCCACTCAACCCGTGGCATTCCGGCATAGCTCATAGCGCAATAGTTCTGAATAACCCAACACGGAGACAACCAGTCTAAACCCCAACATCACATCCGGATCTAACATACCCCATCATAGCCTGATTATGAGAACTTCCGTCTCCACATCCACACAACACATGAATCACCATATCCGATCCCAATTTCGCCGTCCGAACCCATGCCACACCTTTAATACCCAATCATTTACTCTAAGATTTCCCTGTGCCACCAAGCAACCCGAATATCACCAGTCGACCCAACAAGAAAGTGCCGCAATACTATCGAAATATCATCAGTTTAATCACATTACCCCTTCTCTGAAATATATACTCCCGTCAAATCACTTCCAATTAGCAGTACCATTTCCTTGATTACCTGAGGCTACCTGTTGCCTAAGAATTTTATGAACTTCTTTTCAGAACTGAACTGTAACTCATCTAGCCAAGAACTTCCACTGATCCCATTTGGAAGAAAAAAAATCATTACACATCCCATGCTCCGCATGCCTATAGAAAATATACATCTCCAAACCACGGTAAAACCCAACAAGAACTCTCTCCTAATTCCCTTTGCACAAGCTAAACTGCTAGGACTGAATCCTTCTAACCAGACCAAGCTAAGCAAGCTGTCAGAACTCAAGAGCTTTGCTGCAAAATACCTGTACGACCTCATTACCTCGAGCACACACAAAGAATTAATCATATCCTTTCCATACCGATTCAGTCTACCATCAAGCTACTTCATCTATCTAGATTTCTTTCTGTATTCTATTTTANGAAAACACAGATCATCCCGTACTGTAACTCTTCTGCAATTCTCGCATTCATTCCCGCAACAATTAAGCCCACTCTCTTCAGCGACCCGAAATTCCAAATTTCAACACATACTTTTCACTTACATATGAGATCTTCCAACATACACATAAGGATCACACCACTTCAGAACACTCCGCAGGAGATAGCCCACCTGCTTCGCCTCAATATAACATTTCAGTATACCTCCCACCGTCATACACATTACACAGCCCCTTAGTCTCCCTGAGCCTGAACTCATACCGCAACATGAAATTTACTTCACTCCCAACTAGGAGACACGAAAGATTCTTCACGCGCCCATAACTCGGAGCTACACATCCAATCACAATGGAAATCATACACTTAATAGTTCATCTATCATCCAGCAGACCTTCCTCATCACTTCCAAGTCACGTAGATACATCTCGCAGTACCAATACACTCTTTACATAGCTACCCAGCCGACACTTCCACTAATAAGGACAATACCGAACATATAAGTTCAAAACACTTATTCACACAGTCAGCACATCGGTGCTCAAGCCATAGGCAAAGATCCGGCGTCAAGTCCTCCAGACTGGCCCAACATCAAACTCACAGAGATCATATCTTGCCCCTTGATCGAGGAATCACAAGCCATCAAGGCACATCTGATACTGAGCGCTCATGCGCGCATACAAATGCGTGGAAGGAATTTCAAGAGTTTCTTTTCAAGCTGAATCAAGGACGCACGATAAGAATTCAAGAATGTGAAGTTTCCTAAAGGTTATGCAGCCTCTCGAGGATAAATACAGACGTCTCTGTACCGATCCGCGAGAGTCTACTAAACCTGCTCAAGACTCGTGAGACCTAGTAACCTAGGCTCTTATACCAACTTGTCACGAACCAAACCCCGCACTGGTCGTGATGGCGCCTGTCGTGAAGACGAGGCCAGCCAACTAACCCAACTCGTCCTTTCAAAAATAGTTAAACATAAATAAACAGCTTAAATATGACTTAATAGTATTAATTAGCGGAAATACAACCCAATACAGCCCTAATCGGGGTGTCACAAGTCACGAGCATCTATTAGAGTGAAATTACAACTACAAAGCCGGAAATATACTAAATAGGATATATAAATAAAAAGAAGAAATGCGGTGTCGCGAACGCTGGCGGTCACCTCGCTCAACTTCGATAGCATAGTCTCTAATCAGCTCAAAACCCGCTACCGGGTGATCTAATACCTGCATCTGCATGTGAGGTGCAGGGAGTAAAGTGAGTACTCCAACTCAGTGAGTAATAAAGGTAAATAACAACTGAGCAGTAAGACATCACGTAAAGCGACCAACATGCTGTATAGAAGCAGGGTACAATCCTTTGAGAAAAACAGTGAAGCTGTGAAATCTTTGGAAATCTCTTGGCTCAGTTTTAAATCTCTTTTTAAAATGATCTTTCCAACAATTACGAAATGATTTCAAACAGTTAGTGCAGATAAGCACAGAAAAACCGCCCCTCGAGCACAAATATCATAGTATAATAGGTAAAAAGGCAAGTAAATATGCAAGATGATCACATAAAAGTTCGCCCAACGGGCAATATCTCAAAACAGTATCAGCCCCTCGGGCTCACTCTCAGAAACACTCTCAGCCCCTCGGGCTCTCTCTCTCAAATCACTCTCAGAACAGTATCATATAGTAACCACTGCAACGTGCAGCCCGATCCACAACTCGCTGCGGCGTGCAGCCCGGTCCATATATCGTCGACGACGCTCACTAGGGTGTGCAGACTCCGGGAGGGGCCCCTTACGGCCCAAGCGCAATATCAAGCCACCTCGTGGCATATAAAATAAGGCCTGAAAGCCTTCTCACATCACACACGAGGCCTGAAAGCCTCCTCACATCACACTCGAGGCCTGAAAGCCTCCTCACATCACACTCGAGGCCTGAAAACTTCCTCACATCACACTCAAGGCCTGAAAGCCTTCTCACATCACACACGAGGCCTGAAAGCCTTCTCACATCACTCTCGAGGGCCGAAAGCCTCCTCACATCACACTCAAGGCCTGAAAGCCTTCTCACATCACACTCGAGGCCTGAAAGCCTCCTCACATCACACTCGAGGCTTGAATGCCTCCTCACATATGGCCCTCGGCCTCACTCAGTCCGAAAATCATCACAAGCCCCTCGGGCATTTGTAAAACAGTAGTTCTCAGCCCAAAATATCATTTAGAAATATCATTTAAGTTTCAAATCTGAGTAAAATTGGCTGAGTTTGTAAAACTATAAATATCAACAGGACTGTGTCCAAATAATACGTCAAAACAGTGAGGAAACAGTGATAAAATCCCCGAAGGGTTCAAATAATTGGCATGAACCCCAAATATGGCAATCAGCCCAAATCATCACAATAACAAATAAGTTTTAGTCAAACACGCGGTAAAATCATCAATCGGGACGGACCAAGTCACAATCCCCAATGGTGCTCTACCCCACGCTCGCTATCCGGCGTGCAAGTCACCTCAATATAGCACTACGGTGTGCAAATCTGGGGTTTCAAACCCTCAGGATATCATTTACAATCATTACTCACCTCGAACCAGCTAAATCTCTAGCTCGCGACGCCTTTGCCCCTCAAATCGGCCTCCACGCGCGTCGAACCTATCCAAAACCAGAACGAATACGTCACAATATGCCAATGGAACAATACCCAATCGAAAACAATCAAAAATTATTAAAAATCTCGAAATTGGCAAAACCCGAGCCCCAGGCCCACTTCTCGAAACTCGGAAATTTTCACATCAATAGGTTCCTCATCTCCTCACGAGTTCATACATACCAAAAGTTCTCAAATCCGACCCCAATTGGTCCTTCAAATCCCCAAATCAAATTTCAAAATCCCAAGCCCCAGTTTTTCAATTTTAGGCTTAATTTCCATGAATTTCTAGGTGGGTTTCACAATATAATCAAGTTTTAAGACCAAGATTCTTACCTCAAGTCGATTCCTCTTGAGTCCCTCTTTCATTTCCTCCTAAAATCTCCAAAAACGAGCAGCCATGGGTGAAAAATGACCCAAAATCGTGGATGAAATGAAGTTATAACCTTCTGCCCAGCACTGACCTTTCCTCTATGCGATCGCGACCCAAGGCTCGCGATCGCGAAGCACAAAATTCTGGCCTCTCAAAATAACCCTATGCGAACGCGACTGGCCTGCGAACGCGATGCCTTTCATTCCAAACCTACGCGAACGCGAGCCATAAGATGCGAACGCGAAGAACAACTCTACCGGGCCACCGGGTCCTCTTATGCGAACGCGGATTCTCCCATGCGAACGCGATGCTGCACCATCTATCTCACTGCGATCGCGAACGCCCAACCGCGAATGCGGTGAACAAAATGCCTGCCTCCCAAATTCCTCTTATGCGATCGCAGCCCCAGGCTCGCGATCGCGAAGGCCAAAATACCCCTGCAATAGCTGATGAAATTTCTGCAATTCTCAAAGCCAAAGATGGTCCGATTGACCACCCAAAACTCACCCGAGGCCCCCGGGACCTCAACCAAAAGTCAACACATCCTAAAACATCATTCAAACTTGTTCCAATCATCAAAACACCTTAAACAACATCAAAACCATCAATTCACATCGAATTCAAGCCTAAGTTCTTCTAAAACTTTTGGAACACGCTTTTGATCAAAAACCCAACCAAACGACGTCCGAATGACCTAAAATTTTGCACACACATCACAATTGGCATAACGAAACTACAACAACTCTCCGAATTCCATTCCGACCCTCGGATCAAAATCTCACCTACCAACCGGAATTCGCGAAAATACTAACTTTGCCAATTCAAGCCTAATTCTACACCGGACCTCCAAAACCACTTCCGATCACACTCCTAAGTCACAAATCACCTAGCGAAGCTAACCAAATCATAAAAACTCCGATCCGAGCTCATATACAAATAAGTCAACTCTTGGTCAAACCTTTCAAATTCAAAGCTTTCAACTGAAACTGTTCTTTCAAATTCATTCTTAATTTTTCCTGAAAACCAAAACCAGCGATCTACCTTAGTCATAATACATAACACGGGGCAAGTCATGCCCGAGAACTGGCGATCAAAGTGCAAAAGCTCGAAACGACCGGTCGGGTCGTTACACCTAAATACTTGACTTTGAATTCTGTGTTGAGGAATGTGCAAATGTGATCAATTTCCTTTGTGTCATTGCCTGTAAGTAATATATCATCTACATAAACAGCTAAAATGGAAATTAGGCCATCTTTCTGTTTAAAGAACAGGGAATAGTCATTAAGGGAACTAGAGTATCCTTTGAAACCGAGAGCTCCTGCAAGCCTAGAATACCATTGTCGTGAGGCTTGCTTCAAACTATAGAGAGACTTCCTCAATAAACAGACTTGATTAGGCTTAGGGGGAACAAGTCCTGCAGGAAATCTCATGTACACTTCTTCCTGTAAGTCCCCATGTAGGAAAGCATTATTAACATCCAATTGAGAAACTTTCCATCCTTTCTTTACTGCCACTGTTAAAAGACATCGAATGGTAGTCATTTTCACCACTGGTGAAAAGGTCTCAAAGTAGTCTATGCCTTCCCATTGAATGTCCCCCCTTACTACTAGCCTTGCTTACAACCTCTCCACTGTTCCATCAGAATTGTGCTTCACTTTATATACCCTCTTGCAAGGAAAGGCTCTCTTCCCCTGTGGCAAGTCCACAATGTCCCAAGTGTGATTAAACTCAAGTGCCTCAATTTCTGCTTCCATAGCCTTCCTCTAACCTGGATGTGCAGAAGCTTGAGCAAAACTATTTGGTTCTGAAGTAGTAGATAGTGTTTGAAGTACCTTTTGGTTGTTGAGTGAAAGAGCACCAAAAGAAAACACACTAGGCTTGGAGGGTTGAATGAAATAGGAAGAGGTAAGATCAGAAAGAATAATAGTATTACACACATAGTCATTCAAATATGCAGGCTTCTGAGTGATCCTTTTTGACTTTCTGATTGGAGGAAGTGGAATGGGAATAGGACTATTAGACAGAATTGGAACTGGAGAATAAAGGGGAGAGTGTGTATCACTAGAGGGTGGAATAGAGTGTGAATTGGTTCTAGGCATAGTGATAGGTTCAGCAGGAGAGACTGAATGATTGGTGTTAGGTGGCTGAGTGAAAGTAGTAGCTGGCTCTGTTGTGGAATCAATACACACATTGTCTGTTGATTCTGCTTGGGCTCTAGGGGCAGGATAGAAAGGAAAATCACATGGTGAGACTGATGTGATAATGTGACGATCCAAAGGGTCATCACTTGTTCCCTTACTCATTCTGTGCTTTTGAGGCCTTGAAAACCTTATTTGGGGTTGCCTCGATTTGCGTGTGCAGTCTGGGCGCGTAGCCGGAAAGCTTAAATATGAATTCTGTGAGAAAAATGCTAAATTTTGATATTAAATTGAATAAATTTGACTTCGGTCAACATTTTGGGTAAACGGACCCGGACCTGTGATTTGACGGTCCCGGAGGGTCCTTAGGAAAATATGGGACTTGGGCGTATGCCCGGAATCGAATTCCGAGGTTCCATGCCCGAGAAATGAATTTTTGTGTGAAATTGTTTTCTGGAAATAATTAAGGAAATTGGAAATGAAATTTGATTAAAAGACTGTGGTATTGGGCCCGTATTTTTGTTCCGGCGCCCGGTACAATTCTTATATATGGTTTAAGCGATTTCTGTAAAGTTTGGTTGAAATCGGACGTCGTTTGACGTGCTTCGGACTTAAAACTCTAAATTTGAAAGTTTATGAAGTTTGAAGAAAAACTAGTGATTTTGAGGATTGATTCATTATTTTGATGTTATTGTGGCGATTTGATCGCACAGACAAGTCCGTAGGATGTTTTTGAGGTTGTGTGCATATTTGGTTTGGAGCCCCGAGGGCTCGGGTGAGTTTTGGATAGGTGTCAGAGTGCATTTTTGAACTTAGGAAAATCTGGCATTTCAGTTCTGCAATTTTCGCAATTCCGAAGCAGGCCTTGCAATTGCGAGCTCGCAAATGCGAGCCTGGCATCGTAATTGCGAGGAAGGGGGCACTCTGCTGGGTTCGCAAATGCGACCAAAAATCTCGCAAATGCGAGGTTGGACATTTCGCAAATGCGAAGTTTAGTGTCGCAAATGCAAAGACCCCCAAACAGGCCTGAGTTCGCAAATGCGAACATTTTTCTCGCATTTCCCATACCTTGCGAACCCAATTTCGCATTTCCCATATCCGCAGCCCAGCATATTTTATACTTAACCGATTTTGAACTTTATTTTTCACATTTCTCAAACTCAAACACCCATAGGCGATTTTCCAAGAAATCTTTCTTCTCCAAATCAATTGTAAGTTAATTTCTACTCATTTCTTTCAATCATTAACATCATTTAACATGTTTTCCACTTAAAATCAATGATTTTCATGGGTGAAATTGGGGGTTTTGGGTAGAACCTAGATTTTCTAAAAAATTGGGGATTTGGACCTCAATTTGAGGTCCGATTTGAAAACAAATTACAAATTTGAGTTTGTGGGGGAATGGGTAACCGGGTTTTGGTTCGAACTTCGGGTTTTGACCACGCGGGCCCGGGGGCAATTTTGGAATTTTTGGGAACAACTTTGGGAAACTCATTTTTATGCATTCAAATTGATTCATTTAATGTTTATTAAAGTAATTAAGTAATTTGTGGCTAGATTCGAGCGGATTGGAGGTGGAATTACGGGGTAAAGCCATAGTTGAGCCTTGAGAGTTTGGTTTAACCCTAGCTTGAGGGAATAGGAGTTGAGTCTTATTTGTAACTTGCTAATTGTCGAGTACGATGTATAGGCATGGTGACGAGTATCTATACATTGGTGTCTAGCATGACCGTGAGTCCTTATTTTGCGAATAGTTTGGTTGTTGTTATGCCTTCCATTCTTAATTGACGACTTCTATATGTTGTAAAGATTTTGTGAAAGAAATTGTGATCTTTGAACTTCGTGGAGCATTGGCTCATACAAGTTGTGAAGGTATATGAGATAAGTAACTCCTTGGAGCATTGGCTCAAGTGATAATGTGAACTATGAGATGAAAATGAAAGAAAGAGAAGAGTTAATGATTTATTCCCTTGCCGGGACGTTGTTGGTTATTGATGTTGTACCCTTGCCGGGTTTTTAATTGTTTGTTTGTGTACCCTTGCCGGGACTTCCATTCTTGTTTTATTATTCCCTTGCCCTTGTTTGTGATTGTTGATTAGGTGAGGAAGAGTGTTAAAGCACGAAGGGTGATGCCGTGCATTGTTTGTTTCTTGTGAGGAAAGAGTGTAACGCACGAAGGGTGATGCCGTGCATTATTTGCTTATTGTGAGGAAAAGAGAGTAAAGCACGAAGGGTGATTCCGTGCCGCACGATGTGCCATTTCGTGCCTATTCTATTGATTATATGTGAGGAATGAGAGTAAAAACACGAAGGGTGATGCTGTGCACGTTTGTTTATATTATTGCTTGGTGAGGATGAGAGTAAAAGCACGAAGGGTGATGCCGTGCATTTGTTGATCTCTGTTCTTTATTGTTGTATGAGTTGTGCTTTTCCTTCGTATTAGTCAATTTATATTTGAAACTGTTATCTCCCATAGCATGCTTCCCCTCCCATATTGTTTACTTGTCTTGTATTTCGATTCCGCTGTATGTATATAACTGCTCAGGTTTATGTGGTGGTCCAGTCTAGCCTCGTCACTACTTCGCCGGGGTTAGGCTAGACACTTACCAGCACATGGGGTCGGTTGTGCTAATACTACACTCTGTGCTATTTTTCACAGATCCAGGTTTCGGGCAGTAGCAGCAGTAGTGTGGGAGCAGGCTTAATTTCAGCGAGACCCGAGGTAGCCTTGCAGGCGTCCGCAGGCCCGGGTTCTCCTCTATCCTTTATTTTTATCTGTTATCTCATTGTATTCGAGACAAACAACTTATGTTCTCATTCAGACATTTGTATGTAGTAATCTTAGCAGTTCCTGAGTACAGTGACACCAGTCTTGGGTAGAGGATTTTGTTGAACTCTCCGCATTTCTATTCAGTTTCTATAAAATGTTAAGACTTTCGCTTATTATTGAATTTCGTTGCTTTGTATTATTGTCGTAAATTGTTCAAATGGATTAGATTATTAATGGACAAGTAATTAAATTTGGCTTGCCTAGCTCTCATTAGTAGGCGCCATCACGACTCCCGAGGGAGGAAAATCCGGGTCGTGACAAGTTGGTATCAGAGCTCTAGGTTACATAGGTCTCACAACTCACGGACAAACTTAGTAGAGTCTGAGGGATCGGTACGAAGACGTCTGTATCTATCCCCCAGAGGCTACCGAGTTAGGAAAAGTTTCACATTTGTTCTTTCATTATCGTGCGGTTTGGTTTCTCAATGCTAATTGAACTTCTACTCTATTCTTTCGCAGATGGAGAGAACATGCGCTTCCTCATCTTCCGATCTGCAGTCCGAGCCCCAGACAGCTCCCGCTAGGGGCAGAGGGCGAGGCTGAGGCCGGGCTAGAGGCCGAGGTAGGGGCGGAGCCCAGCCCCGAGCAGTAGCACCAGTGGCGGAGCCTCAGGTTGACATTGATGAGGAGGTTCTGACCCCAGCCCCAGCAGTTCGGGTGGGCCCAACTCAGGTCCCAGAGGAGTTTATTGCTACCCCAGTTCTTCAGGACGCTCTAGTCCGATTGGTGGGCCTCATGGAGAGCGTCACCCGAGCAGGTTTGCTTTCTGTAACACCAGCCGTCTCTCAGGCTGGAGGAGGGGCCCAGACTCCTGCTACTCGTACTCCGGAGCAGAGAGTTCCCCCGATTCAGACTCCAGCAGTTCAGCCAGTGGGAGCAGCTCAGCCGGATGTGGTAGCCCAGGCCGGTGATGGGGCAGCTATGTCTACCGATGCTTTATGGAGGTTGGATAGGTTCACCAAGCTCTTCACTACTACTTTCAGCGGTGCATCTACCGAGGATCCTCAGGATTATTTGGACAGTTGCTACGAGGTTCTTCGAAACATGGGTATTGTTGAGTCCAATGGAGTGGACTTTGCTGCATTTCACCTATTTGGATCCGCCAAGACTTGGTGGAGGGATTTTTGTTTAGCTAGACCAGCAGGGTCTCCAGCCTTGACCTGGGATTAGTTCACGCATACATTTTTGGAGAGGTTTCTCCTTGTCACACAGCGTGAGGCCTATCGGAGGCAGTTTGAGCGTCTGCATCAGGGATCCATGTCAGTCACCCAGTACGAGACCAGGTATATTGAGTTGGCTCGCCATGCTACTGTCATTCTCCCCACTGAGACGGAGAGGGTGAGATGATTTATTGATGGACTCATCCAGCCTATTCGTCTCCAGATGGCTAGAGAGGCGGGGAGTGATATTACTTTTCAGGAGGCGGCCAATGTGGCCCGGAGGATCGAGAAGGTATTGCCACAGGGGGGTGGTCATAGAGCAGACAAGAGACCCCGTCAGTCAGGCCGATTCAGTGGTGCCTCATCTGGAGGCAGAGATTCTTATGATAGGGGTCAACCTTCTAGGCCTTTCCAGTCAGCCCTCCAGGTTTCTCAGGGTGCCCAGGTGATCGTGGTTTCCGTGGGCATTATTCTGATCAGCAGCCATTCAGTGCACCGCCAGCTCCTATCAGTGCGCCGCCGCTTCAGAGTTTCCGTAGTGGCCATTCAGGTCGACAGGGCCAGCAGACTCAACAGCCGAGGACTTGTTGCACTTGTGGTGACACGGGTCATATTGCCAGATTTTTCCCTCGAGCACCGAGCAGTTCTCAGCACCAGGGTTTTCGTGCCATGGTTCAGGCACCAGCTACCCCACAGCCCGCCCAGCCAGCTAGAGGTAGGGGTAGAGGTTCCAGAGGTGGAGGTAGAGGTCATAGAGGTGGATCTCAGACCGCCAGAGGTGGAGGCCAACCAGCACCGGGTCGTCCCAGAGAGGTAGATCAGAGTGGTGGGGCCCAACCCCGATGTTATGCTCTTCAGGTTAGGCCCGAGGCAGAGGCTTCGGATGTAGTCATTACAGGTATGGTTCTGGTTTGTGATAGAGATGCTTCAGTGTTGTTTGATCCGGGGTCTACGTATTCGTATGTGTCATCCTATTTTGCCCCGTATTTGATCATGCCTAGTGATGCATTGGGTATTCCTGTTTATGTGTCTACGCCGGTGGGTGATTCCATCATGGTTGATCGAGTCCATCGCTCTTGTGTTGTGGTGATTGGGGGTCTGGAGACTCGTGTAGATCTGTTGCTTTTAGATATGGTCGACTTTGATATTATATTGGGGATGGACTGGTTATCACCCTATCACGCTATCTTGGACTGCCATGCCAAGACTGTAACCTTAGCTTTACCGGGTATGCCTCGCTTAGAGTGGAGAGGGACTCCAGGTCATTCTACCCGCAGTGTTATATCATATGTGAAGGTTCGGCGTATGGTCGAGAAGGGGTGTTTGGCTTATTTAGCTTATGTTCGGGATTCCAATGCTGAGGTTCCCTCTATCGATTCTGTGCCCGTTGTTCGTGATTTCCCTGATGTTTTTCCTTCAGACCTGCCGGGTATGCCACCCGACAGGGATATATATTTCTGCATCGATCTGGTTCCAGGCACTCAGCCTATTTCTATTCCGCCATATCATATGGCCCCGCCGGAGTTGAAGGAGTTAAAAGAACAGTTGCAGGATTTGCTTGAGAAGGGTTTCATTAGACCCAGTGTCTCTTCTTGGGGTGCGCCGGTGTTATTTGTCAAGAATAAGGATGGGTCAATGAGAATGTGTATTGATTACCGGCAATTGAACAAGGTAACGGTCAAGAATAAGTATCCACTACCGAGGATTGATGATTTTTTCGACCAGCTTCAGGGTGCCAGGGTATTTTCCAAGATTGACTTGCGATCTGGTTACCATCAGTTGAGGATTAGGGCATCCGATGTCCCTAAGAAAACCTTCCGCACTCGGTATGGGCATTATGAGTTCTTGGTTATGTCATACGGGTTGACAAATGCCCCAGCAGCTTTCATGGACTTGATGAACCGCGTGTTCAGGCCTTATTTGGATTCATTTGTGATAGTGTTAATTGATGATATATTGATATACTCCCGCAGCTAGGAGGAGCACGAGCAGCACCTTAGAGTGGTTCTTCAGACTCTGAGGGATAGTCAGTTATACGCTAAGTTCTCGAAGTGTGAATTCTGGTTGGGTTCAGTTGCATTTCTGGGCCATGTTGTATCACCAGAGGGTATTCAGGTGGACCCGAAGAAGATTGAGGTAGTCAAGAACTGGCCTAGACCAGCATCAGCTACAGAGATTCGGAGTTTCTTGCGGTTGGCAGGCTACTACAGACGGTTCGTGGAGGGATTTTCATCTATAGCAGCCCCGATGACCAGATTGACCCAGAAGGGTGCCCAGTTCAGATGATCGGATGAGTGTGAGGCGAGCTTTCAGAAGCTCAAGACAGCTCTGACTACGGCACCAGTGTTGGTTTTGCCCACAGGTTCAGGGCCCTATACAGTCTATTGTGATGCTTCCCGTGTTGGGCTTGGAGCAGTGTTGATGCAGGATGGCAAGGTCATTGCCTATGCTTCGAGATAGTTGACGATTCATGAGAAGAACTATCCAGTGCATGATTTAGAGTTGGCAGCCATAGTCCATGCATTGAAGATTTGGAGGCATTATTTGTATGGCGTGGCGTGTGAGGTGTTCACTGATCACAAGAGTCTTCAGTACTTGTTCAAGCAAAAGGAGTTGAATTTGAGGCAGAGGAGGTGGTTGGAGTTGTTGAAGGATTATGATGTCACCATTCTTTATCATCCGGGGAAGGCCAATGTGGTGGCCGATGCTTTAAGTAGGAAGTCAACCAGTATGGGCAGTCTCGCTTATATTCCGGTCAGTCAGAGGCCACTTGCTTTGGATGTTCAGGCTTTAGCCAACCAGTTCGTGAGACTGGATGTTTCTGAGCCCAGTCGTGTGTTAGCTTGTACGATCGCTCGTTCTTCATTATTAGAGTGTATCCGTGATCGGCAGTTTGATGATCCCTATTTGTGTGTCCTTAGAGACACGGTGCAGTGAGGAGGTGCCAAGCAGGTTACCTTAGATGCGGATGGAGTTTTGAGATTGCAAGGGCGAGTTTGTGTGACCAATGTGGATGGGCTTCGAGAGTTGATTTTAAAGGAGGCCCATAGCTCCAAGTACTCTATTCATCCGGGCGCCGCGAAGATGTATCAGGATTTGCGGCAGCATTATTGGTGGCGTAGAATGAAGAAGGATATCGTAGCATGCGTGTCTCGTTGTTTGAATTGTCAGCAGGTTACGTATGAGCATCAGAGGCCTGGTGGTGTATTCCAGAGGATTGAGCTTCCCAAGTGGAAGTGGGAGCGGATTACTATGGATTTTGTTATAGGACTTCCGCTGACTCGGAAGAAGTTCGATGCAATATGGGTGATTGTTGATAGGCTGACCAAGTCAGCGCATTTCATTCCTGTGACGGTCTCCTATTCATCCGAGAGATTAGCTGAGATTTATATCCGGGAGATTGTTCGCCTTCATGGTGTGCCGACATCTATCATTTCGGACCGGGTTACGCAGTTTACCTCACGCTTCTGGAGAGCAGTTCAGCGAGAGTTGGGCACACGGGTTGAGTTGATCACAACAATTCATCCCCAGACGGACGGTCAGTCCGAGCGGACCATTCAGATTCTAGAGGATATGCTTTGAGCTTGTGTTATTGACTTTGGAGGTTCGTGGGATCAGTTCTTGCCTTTAGCGGAGTTTGCCTACAACAACAGCTACCAGTCGAGCATCCAGATGGCTCCTTATGAGGCTTTATATGGTAGGCGGTGTCGGTCTCCGGTTGGATGGTTTGAGCCCGGAGAGGCTCGGTTGTTGGGTATAGATTTAGTTCAAGAGGCCTTGGACAAGGTCAAGATCATTCAAGATAGGCTCCGTTCAGCTCAGTCTAGGCAAAAGAGTTATGCAGACCGCAAGGTTCGAGATGTGGCATTTATGGTTGGTGAGCGGGTATTGCTCCGAGTGTCGCCTATGAAAGGCGTGATGATATTTGGGAAGAAGGGCAAGCTTATCCAAAGGTTCATTGGTTCGTTTGAGATTCTTGATCGAGTGGGAGAGGTGGCTTATAGACTTGCATTGCCGCCTAGCTTATCAGCTGTACATCCAGTTTTTCATGTATCCATGCTTCGGAGGTATCACGGTGATCCAGCCCACGTGTTAGACTTCAGCACTGTCCAGTTGGACAAGGACTTGTCTTATGAGGAGGAGCCGGTAGCTATTCTAGACCGGCAGGTTCGTCAGTTGAGGTCCAAGAGTTTTCCTTCTGTTTGTGTTCAGTGGAGAGGTCAGCCTCCTGAGGCATCAACCTGGGAGTCCGAGTCCGATATGCGGAGCCGTTATCCTCATCTTTTCCCCGACTCAGGTACTTCTTTCTTCTGTCCGTTCGAGGACGAACAATTTGTTTTAGAGGTGGAGAATGTGACGACCCAAAGGGTCATCACTTGTTCCCTTACTCATTCTGTGCTTCCGAGGCCTTGAAAACCTCATTTGGGGTTGCCTCGATTTGCGTGCGCAGTCCGGGAGCGTAGCCGGAAAGCTTAAATATGAATTCTGTGAAAAAAATGCTAAATTTTGATATTAAATTGAATAAATTTGACTTCGATCAACATTTTGGGTAAACGGACCCGGACCTGTGATTTGACGGTCTCGGAGGGTCCGTATGAAAATATGGGACTTGGGCGTATGCCCGGAATCGAATTCCGAGGTTCCAAGCCCGAGAAATGAATTTTTGTGTGAAATTGTTTTCTAGAAATAATTAAGGAAATTGGAAATGAAATTTGATTAAAAGACTGTGGTATCAGGCCCGTATTTTGGTTTCGGTGCCCGGTACAAGTCTTATATATGGTTTAAGCGCTTTCTATAAAGTTTGGTTGAAATTGGACGTCGTTTGACGTGCTTCGGACATAAAACTCTAAATTTGAAAGTTTATGAAGTTTGAAGAAAAACTAGTGATTTTGATGTTTGATTCATTATTTTGATGTTACTTTGGCGATTTGATCGCACGGATAAGTCCGTAGGATGTTTTTGAGGTTGTGTGCATATTTGGTTTTTAGCCCCGAGGGCTCGGGTGAGTTTTGGATAGGTGTCGGAGTGCATTTTTGAACTTAGGAAAATCTGGCATTCCAGTTCTGCAATTTTCGCAATTGCGAAGCAGGCCTCGCAATTGCGAGCTCGCAAATGCGAGCCTGGCATCGCAATTGCGAGGAAGGGGGCACTGTGCTGGGTTCGCAAATGCGACCAAAAATCTCGCAAATGCGAGGTTGGACATTTTGCAAATGCGAAGTTTAGTGTCGCAAATGCGAAGACCCCTAAACTAGCCTGAGTCGCAAATGCGAATATTTTTCTCGCATTTCCCATACCTGCAGGGTTCGCAATTGCGAACCCAATTTCGCATTTCCCATATCCGCAGCCCAGCATATTTTATACTTAACTGATTTTTAACTTTATTTTTCACATTTTCTCAAATTCAAACACCCATAGGCGATTTTTCAAGAAATCTTTCTTCTCCAAATCAATTTTAAGTTAATTTCTACTCATTTCTTTCAATCATTAACATCATTTAACATGTCTTCCACTTAAAATCAATAATTTTCATGGGTGAAATTGGGGGTTATGGGTAGAACCTAGGTTTTCTAAAAAATTGAGGATTTGGACCTCAATTTGAGGTCCGATTTCAAAACAAATTACAAATTTGAGTTCGTGGGGGAATGGGTAACCGGGTTTTGGTTTGAATTTCGGGTTTTGACCACGCGGGCCCGGGGGCAATTTTGGAATTTTTGGGAACAACTTTGGGGAACTCATTTTTATGCATTTAAATTGATTCATTTAATGTTTATTAAAGTAATTAAGTAATTAGTGGCTAGATTCGAGCGGATTGGAGGTGGAATTACGGGGTAAAGCCATAGTTGAGGCTTGAGTTGAGTTCAAGGCATCGAGGTAAGTGTTTGGTTTAACCCTACCTTGAGGGAATAGGAGTTGAGTCTTATTTGTAACTTGCTAATTGTCGAGTACGATGTATAGGCATGGTGACGAGTATCTATACATTGGTGTCTAGCATGACCGTGAGTCCTTATTTTGCGAATAGTTTGGTTGTTGTTATGCCTTCCATGCTTAATTGAGGACTTCTATATGTTGTAAAGATTTTGTGAAAGAAATTGTGATCTTTGAACTTCGTGGAGCATTGGCTCATACAAGTTGTGAAGGTATATGAGATAAGTAACTCCTTGGAGCATTGGCTCAAGTGATAATGTGAACTATGAGATGAAAGTGAAAGAAAGAGAAGAGTTAATGATTTATTCCCTTGCCGGGACGTTGTTGGTTATTGATGTTGTACCCTTGCCGGGTTTTTAATTGTTTGTTTGTGTACCCTTGCCGGGACTTCCATTCTTGTTTTATTATTCCCTTGCCCTTGTTTGTGATTGTTGATTAGGTGAGGAAGAGTGTTAAAGCACGAAGGGTGATGCCGTGCATTGTTTGTTTCTTGTGAGGAAAGAGTGTAACGCACGAAGGGTGATGCCGTGCATTATTTGCTTATTGTGAGGAAAAGAGAGTAAAGCACGAAGGGTGATGCCGTGCCGCACGATGTGCCATTCCGTGCATATTCTATTGATTATATGTGAGGAATGAGAGTAAAAGCACGAAGGGTGATGCTGTGCACGTTCTTTTATATTATTGCTTGGTGAGGATGAGAGTAAAAGCACGAAGGGTGATGCCGTGCATTTGTTGATCTCTGTTCTTTATTGTTGTATGAGTTGTGCTTCTCCTTCGTGTTAGTCAATTTATATTTGAAACTGTTATCTCCCCACAGCATGCTTCCCCTCCCATATTGTTTACTTGTCTTGTATTTCGTTTCCGCTGTATGTATATAACTGCACAGGTTTATGTGGTGGTCCAGTCTAGCCTCGTTACTACTTCGCCGGGGTTAGGCTAGACACTTACCAGCACATGGGGTCGGTTGTGCTGATACTACACTGTGTGCTATTTTGCACAGATCCAGGTTTCGAGCAGCAGCAGCCATAGTGTGGGAGCAGGCTTCATTTCAGCGAGACCCGAGGTAGCCTTGCCGGCGTCCGCAGGCCCGGCGTCTCCTCTATCCTTTATTTTTATCTGTTATCTCATTGTATTCGAGACAAACAACTTATGTTCTCTTTCAGGCGTTTGTATGTAGTATTCTTAGTAGTTCGTGAGTACAGTGACACCAGTCTTTGGTAGAGGATTTTGTTGAACTTTCCGCATTCTATTCAGTTTTATAAAATGTTTAGACTTCCGCTTATTATTGAATTTCGTTGCTTTATTTTATTGTCGTAAATTGTTAAAAATGGATTAGCTTATTAATGGACAAGTAATTAAATTTGGCTTGCCTAGCTCTCATTAGTAGGCGCCATCACGACTCCCGAGGGTGGGAAATCCGGGTCGTGACAGATAAAAGGAAAACAATGCTCATAGAACTTGACATCTCTGGAGACAAAAACCTTCCTGTTGTCTATATCCAAAACCTTGTACCCCTTCTGATTGTGAGGGTAACCTAGAAACACACACCTCTTAGCTCTTGGTTCAAACTTCCCTCTATTTTGAGCTAGAGTTGAGACATAGCATAAGCATCCAAAGGATTTTAGACAGTCATACTTGGATGGCTTTTTAAACAGTACTTCATATGGTGTCTTCCCTTTTAGAACCCTTGAAGGAAATCTATTTATTAGATATGTGGTAGTCAATATACATTCTCCCCAATATTGAATTGGAACTCTTGATTGAAATAACAATCCCCTTGCAATTTCCAAAAGATGTCTATGTTTTCTCTCCACAACACCATTTTGTTGTGGAGTAGCTACACAAGATGTTTCATGCTGTATGCCCTGTGAATGCAGATATATAGATTCTTGTGTCCCCTTTCCCAATTCCAAAGCATTGTCAGATCTTAGCTTCTTCACCTTCTTGTTGAATTGTCTTTCCACCATAGTAAGAAAACACTTCAAAACTGAAAATGCATTGCTTTTAGTACTCAAGAGGAAGGTCCAGGTTGCTCTACTGAAATCATCAACTATGGTTAGGAAATACTTGTAGCCATTGTATGTACTAGTCTTAAAAGGTCCCCAAGTGTCTATATGAATGAGGTCAAATATGCTTGAAGATCTTATTTGACTAATTGAAAAAGGTAGCCTAGTTTGCCTGTACTTGAGGACATACATCACACACATAATCAAAAGTTGGAGGAAAATGGATGAAACTTAGATTTTTCATAGCTGTAAAAGGCAAATGCCCTAATCTGACATGCCATTTTCTTACATTAGATATAGCATTAGCAAACACAGGTGCTGAAAAAGGAACACTAGGGGAAAACAGACTGGAATTGCTTCCTTTAGGAATTGAAATTACATTTTGTTTGAATAAGATCCTAGACTCTAAACTACTAGGCTGGAGCAAGTATAGGCCATCCCTTACTTCACCAAAAGCTTGTCCCCTCCTTATTAAAGGGACCTGCAGCAGACATTTGTTGGAAGTCAGATTAATAGAACAACTGAATTGTCTACATAACTTATGGACTGATAATAAGTTATATTTGAAAGAAGGGACATATAGAACCCTTTCCAGAATCATATCTGGCTGAATGCTTACCCTTCCTATCTGTGTAACAAACAATTGAAATGAGTTAGGCAAACTTATGTGCAGAGGGGTAGGTAAAGGACAGAGTTCTAAGAAAGATTTTGAATCAAAACACATGTGCTCAGAGGCACCTGAGTCAATAATCCAGGTGTTAGTGTTAAAAACAGCTAGGCATGTTCCAGAGTATTTAAGAATGGTACCAGCTACTACATTAGCATTTATTTCTGTTCCTGGATTTCCTCCATTCCCAATCTGCACCTGCTTGATTATGTTCACTAGCTCAGAAACTTGTTCCTTGCTAAAAAAATGATTCTGAGTGCTTGAATTTCCTTCAGTGCATCCATTTGTTTGTCCATCTGTTTCTGTTGTTGGAACCAGTGCATTGACCTTCACTACTCCTTGAGATATGTTTGACTTGGTAAATTGAAAATCATCTGGAAACTCATTGAGCCTGTAGCAGTCTGCCCTGGTATGTCTTGTCCTCATGCAGTGAGAACAGGTAACATTTGGGTTATACCTAGTCTTCTTTCCCTTAAATTTTTGTTGTGTGTTCCCTTGCTTCTGCTGTGGATTCCAAGTTCTTTGGATCTGATTGTTTCTCTGTGGGTTTTTATTCTGTGTTCCCACCATGAATGATACAACATCAGTGGTGTAAGAGGGATTCACGTATATTTCCCTTTGACTCTCATCCTGCAACAGTAGAGAATAGGATTGGTCAATGCCTGGGGGAGGACTCATCATGAGTATGTTTCCTCTTGCTTGAGCATAAAAATCATTCAATCCCATAAGGAATTGAATAACTCTTTGATCCTCCATGATCTTTCCATCACATGTGCAATCACAGGTGCATCCCAGGTGTGAGTTGAGAGAATCCAACTCATCCCAAAGCCTTTTTAGAGTTGTGAAATAACCTGCTATGCTGCTACTTCCTTGAGCTAACTTTAAGATCTCCTTCTGCAGGTGATAGAGCTTTGCTCCACTCGATTGGCCAAACCTGTGTTCAAGGCTACCCCACAGATCCTTTGCAGTTCTAGAATTAATTACACTGTCTCCTATCTCCTTGGTGAGGGAATTTAACAACCAAGAGGTCACCATGTCGTTGCACCTGCTCCACTGTGAGTGCTCTGCAGCATTTAAAGCTGGTTCAACACAAGTTCCATTGATAAAACCAAGCTTGTTCTTGGCTGAAATAGCAATTAGCACAGATATTCTCCATCCTGGAAAGCCTCTTCCATCAAATGGTGAGCTAACTAAAGACATCCCTGGAGCATTAGAGGAGTGTAGATAGTATGGGTGATTGGAATCAAGAGTGCTTCCACTGCAAGTGGATCCAGTGACAGTGGGAGTAGCTGTAGCTTCTGTTCCTGTCATGGCTGAAAAACAGGTGTGAAGAAGAAGGAGAAGAATAAAAGAAGAAGAATGATGGTTGAATTATGAGAGAAAATGATGGATCGAGCTACTGATGCTCTGATACCATGAAAGAAAGATAGAGTGATTTGTGGAAATTTTCTCTGATTGTATTCACTGTACACAGCTCTATTTATACAAGTATTTCTATATCTAAGATAAATAAAAATGAAAATATATGAAAGAATATTCCTATACACTTGTACTATCCTTATTGCTTGTATATATAACCTCCTAACAGATTTTATTCTCCTACATGTGCTCGTCATGTGTAGGAAGCTTCTAATATTTACCAACTCAGCAAAAAATAGACGGCTGAGATTTATTCTTCATCAATCATCTTGTGTTGTGTGATGCTGACACGTGTAGGGATTAAAATGAACATAAAATTGAAGACATTACATAGTAATGTCCGAAGTCCCAATCTCCCAATCGAACCCAGGCTGCTTCCATAGAACATCGACTTCTTCACCTTTCTTCTTCTTCTTCATCCCTCTTCTGTAAATCATCTTTAATCTGTGAATTGATGAGCATATTATCCTCAACAATTATTAGGAGCTGATTCCTTCCTAATTAGGCGCGCTACAAATCTGAAACTAAATATTCTTCCAAATATTCCTATTTAGGCGCGCTACAATTATGGAAGTAAATATTCTTCCAGATATTTTCCACCATTGACAGCCATTAAAAAGCTTGAAAGCTTTGAATTCAAATTTGGGTTTTCAAAAATCATTATTTGTTTGGATTGGGTGTTGTTGAAAATAATCGGAAATATGGTTTGGAGTTTATATCTCAATTTTGAGGGATTTTGGAGAAGATTAGACTTGGTTTTGACTGAATTTCAGATTGAAACTCGAAGAAGAAGAAGAAGAAGAAGAAGAAGAAGAAGAAGAAGAAGAAGAAGAAGAAGAAGAAGAAGAAGACATATTGCAGAAAATGTAGATAAATTGTAGATTATTTGTATTCTGATTGTAGATGCTTTATTTTCTGTTTTCACAAATAAAAAACGGCTAAAACTTCTACAAATCTTCTGAAAAAATACAATTATGTCAAAAATCACAATTATGCTACAATTGAATGAGAATAGGGATATAAAAATTCAATGTACCCAGTTTGTAGACAAATTATAGATTATTTGTATTCTAATAGTAGATGCTTTATTTTCTGTTTTGACAAATAAAAAACGACTAAAACTTCTAAAAATCTTCTCCAAAAAACGCAATTATGTCGAAAATCCCAATTAAACTACAATCGAATGGGAATTGAGATATTAAAATTCAATATACCCAGTTTGTAGATATTTTGCAGATGAATTGTAGATTATTTGTATTCTGATTGTAGATGCATTATTTTCTGTTTTCACAAATCAAAAACGACTAAAACTTCTACAAATCATTGTATTTTGTCGTGATCTTCGATGAACAGATCATGACAAAAAAATTGGTGTCCGCTATATATGAATCATCACTGTTACTGCCGCTTAATTTACGCTCCGGTCTAGTGAGCACATCCCAACCTATGCAAACCAGGGTGAAAACAGATCTAAAATCCATGGTTTTGAGGTGATTGTCACATTGAGCAAAGATGTGCAGATATAGTGCTTTTTGTGCAGTTCAATCAATATGTAATCTGCACTGATTACGTCCTTTTTTTATGGATGTTCTAAATTTGGATCAATTACATTACATGTTAAACTTGTTATAGTGTAAACACTCCAAATTTTCTTCCTTATATGTATGTCTAATCGTGATTTGGTCATCTATTTCTTATATGGCAGTAAATCAAAGTTTCTGTTAAATATCCCTATAATTACCTTCGCCTGGCTGAACCATGTTGATTTCATAAAGCATTTGTTTCATAGCTCCACATATATCTTCGATTTCCTCAGCTGTGAACACCTCATCGTCCTCTTCTTTGCTATACTTGGGCTTGACAAAAGTATCATAGAGATGTGGCAATGGTTGTGGCAGAACCCATCCTTCTTTCTTTCTTTCCTCGGCCCATTTCTCATCATCTGGGGTAGGGTGGAAGCCTATCCCGAAAAACTTTTCTGCTGTAGGTAGAGTTACTGGCTCGGATATTCCTTGTAAAGCTTTTCCTAACCCTTTTCCTGGTTTGAAACCGTGCCTAATCATTTCTTTAGCCACCATGATTGAAGCATTAGACAGGAAAGGCTGAGGACAAGGATTTCCCTCCTCATGCTGATCTGCCACCACAATTTCAAAGGCTTGATAAACAATATGCTCACTTCCTTCCCTCGCCTCCAAGCATGGGATAGATGGGTCACGATAAATGGACTGCTCATCTTCTCCGTGGACCACAATTTCCTGATCTTCATATTCGAATTTTACCATTTGGTGGNTCAAAGTTCCATTCAATGTACATTTTTCTCTCAAATTAAATATTTAAACTATTGTATGTACATTAATTTATATAGTTATTTTCTTAAATTTATCCTAATGCCATTAAAGTGTTGTCCACCTTTTTACTATAATATCTTTAATTTCATGTTAATTTTTTTAATATATAGGGTTTTGATATAAACTAAAGTTTTTTTAATTAAGTTTTTATAATCTATGTATACTCTATACTATTTTAAAAGCACGAAGACCGGTAGCGAAATATCATTTACCATTTTTACCCTTAATAAGTATAATTTTTATTGTATATAATTGTAATTGTAAATATAAATGATTTAAAAAACTTAAAATGGCCGAATTTTAGTGCAAAAGTAGCTCGGTCGGTTTTCCGCAATTAAAGTCACTTCTGCCTTGGGATTTTTTTATTATCAAAATTGATCGGTAATTCATGTCACTTTAGTTTTAGTATTCTTTTATCATAATTGTCGTTGAATTTTTGTTACTATATTTTGCCAACATTGCGGGTTATTCAATTGAAGAATATATATTCTAAAGATTTAAGGATGTGCAATAGTTTTTATAGCGTAAAAAGCCCCAAATTAGAAGGAATAAGGAGAATACAATTTTAAAAATATATATTCTAAATATTTACGGATGTGCAATGATTTTTATAGTGTAAAAAGCCACTATAATGTCACTTTAAGTTTAGGGTTTTTTTCATTAGAACCACACAGCAATTAATGTCATTTATGGTTTAGTGTTCTTTTACCAAAATTGTCATAAGATACAGAGCGATTTTTGAATTTCTAGAATTTTAAAACCAAAATTATTTAAAATAAGAAAGAGTTGAACACTTCTATAAAAAAATTACTATTTCACATTCTTTATCATAAACTCTTGATAGTATCTGTATACGGGTACAATCGAGCCCACTGCATGACTCGACTTCTCGGTGAGCCAAACGAAGCAGGAACGTGACCGTAGTGTATCTAAGTCAAAGCAAAGTGCCCCTCGTATCGGGGCTCGGGCAAAACACCTACCCTCGAGGATATTGGCTCCGGAGAGCATTACTAAACAGCTGCACACGACTAATAAAGGGTCGTGATGTCCGTGCTTGACCAGATATTACGGCGTGAATCTCGACCTGCATCGGCGGAAAGTCATTGATTAGCAAAACAGAAGATTTTTTACCTTTTTTAGAATTATACTTAGGGTAAAATTTTCCTACTATACAAAGGGAAGCCTGCCTATTCATTAGGCACTTTATTTAACACGCACATCAAGGCAATACACTGTTATTTTTCTTACTTATGTTCATCAATTTCTTTATTACTGTGAGTCCGGGACAGAAGGCAGGCACTTCATTAAGCTATTATCGAGTCCCGGATCACTCCCTCTGATTTGGCAATTTATTGCGTCATTTATTAATATAATCTAACGCATTAATCGTTTGTATTGAAATTAATCCATGTCATACCTCCTTTTTCTACTACACCCCCGCAAGGGTATAAAGGAGTTTTTCCAATTAAAGGACAATCGGAATGGGATTTATTATTAAGATTTCAGAGTCGCCACTTGGGAGATTAATGGTGTCCCAAGTCACCGGTTGAATCCCGAACCGAGAAAATTATGACTCTGTTAACAGTCCGTGAACCAGAAATCCGAGTAAGGAATTCTGTTAACTCGGGAGAAGGTGTTAGGCATTTCCGGATTCCGTGGTTTTAGCACAGTCGCTCAACTGTTGTATTTGCTTTTATCTGATTTTAAAACATGTTCTAACCTATGTGCCTTTTTATTAATAAGCCGCTTTGTTTTATTATTTTTCATTTTTAAAGAATTGCAACGTCGTGAAAATGCTTCTCGAACCACGTCGCACCAGTGCACCCGTGATTGTTAACTCATTTCGACTCCGTTGAGATTTGGATTTGGGTCGCATAAATGTGCACCCGTAATTACGAAGGTAAGATTATTAAAACGCGCCTAAAGTGACTAACGAGTTATTATCTTTAAGGAAAATCGTGAAATTCGCTAAACGGTTCACCCGAGTTCTAAGTATTTTTTATAGCATTTATTGAGGGCCCCGCCATTTGTATTTGGCTTGACAAGGCTCGTCTCATTTTTATTATTAAAAGCCAATCCTAAAGCAAACTAGAATTTTCTATTTATTTGTCTCTAAAGGCTAATTGATTCACAAATATAAATTCGGGTCTCGAATTCAAGTCCGAATTCAAGCAAAAGGGAAGACCCTTCTAGCTTGAACCCGCTACCTAATTCGAAATCCAATTTCAGTATTTTAATTAATTACCCAGACTCCTAATTGATTAACATTGTTTGGAAACCATTATATTTCAACCAGTTCAGGCCCATTAAAAAAAAGGACAGGCCAATTGTAGATTCTGGCCCAGGTCCAAACGCATACATGATTGAAATGAGACCTGGGCCGTCTGTTAAGGTCCAGAGACTCTACTATTGAAATGGGCTGTTTAGCCCTACCCGTTAAAATCAAATTCCAACCCGTTCAGCATAAGAAATTTCAACTGAAATTAAAATCAAATTCCTGCCTATTCACGTTAATTACTGAACATTGATCACTGAAAATAAAATTCAGATTATTTCAATTATTTACTGCATAGAATTCTTAGACACTACTAAATGAAAGACAATTGAAACAATGACAATACTACACAAATAAACTAATCATATTTGAATTAACTCAGCAGGCTATTCACTTGCAAAGATGTGAAATCACTAATATTATCTATTGCAACACAAGATTATTTAAGACGTTTCTTCAGTTGACCTCATACTTAATATTGGATATCATGTGCTAATCGTGCGATCAATTATGGATTCAAGCTAAGTCTGATTTACTTGTCCACAATACATGAAATTAAATCTAACATCAAATCATACTGAAATTGATCATGTCCACAAACATATTCAATAGTCCAAAGTCCAAATTATACAATCCAGTATCCAGTTAAATCGTCTAGCATCTATGTAATTTGGAGATGATCTCGAACAACATTCATTATCAGTATTTAAACTATTAAGATGACGTAAATATACATATTTAGAAAATAGATGAATAGGTCTTTCATTTCAGCACTTCACTCAAAGCTACACCAAATTGTGATTTGAATATGTACTTGGAAATGGAATTTAACAGAAGAAGAATCAGCAGCAGCAGTAATAGCAGACCAAGATGATCAAACAGCAACAGTATACAGTCCAGGAAGTTAGTTCAATAGCCCAAAAAGTTTGAAACCAAGCAGGCTCAAGCAATCAACTATGAATCACTTGAAAATGCACTCAAATGGACTCGAGATGCTCCAGAAATAAGGTCAACAATCGGAAAATGTTTAAAGTCAACCCCAAACAGCATCAAAACACCCAGAACAACTTGAAATTGAAAAAAAAAACTTCAGCAGTCAAATGTTGAGTTGAATGCTGAAATTAAACTGGAATTCTCAAGGAAACAGTCTATTTTTGGTTTTTCTACTGATTTTTCTATTGTTTTTTTTGATTTCTTATATAAAACTAAGATCTAGAAGAAGATTGTTTTTAAAAGATTTGAAATTCAAACTATAGCTCAGATCTATTGAGAGGATTTTGGGGGGGAATTTTTGGAGGCTCCAAAACTTAGCAATTTTCAGGGGTTCCAAAAGCCTGCTCAGCAAGGCAAATGAGTGCCTATTTATAGGCAAACTCAGGGTCCAATTTCAGATTTTCACTTTACCCATTAGTCCTTATCTCAATTCTATTTTCTACCCCTTGTTTCTTGACTTGTTACACAAGCAAGTACCTCTATTGTGCTAAAATCTACACTAAAGTACCATTCTAGAAGGCCCTAGGATGCTCTTCTACCCACAAAATACCTATACTACCCTTACCCTTGTTTTGAATTTACCAATCTTAATAAAACTACCCTTTTTCAATTCCCAAACTACCCTTATTACCTCCTAAAATTACTGCTCAACCAAAGCTCAATCAGCTATACTCCAAACTAAGTCCTACAACTCTAATAATGCATCCAATTGATAATAACTAAACTGAAAACTAATTAACTGACTAACCACAAAACAAATCCTACAATTGAATTAACTATCTAACCACAGAATCGAAGTGAAGTATCAGGAAGATCAAGGAGCAACAGTTTTCAAACAAAATTCGACTGAAACTAATCATTTAAACTAATTAAAACTGAATTAATACCTAATAATTATACTAACAATTGACTAACTAAAAACTGAACAAGACAAAAACAGGTTAAACAAACAAAGATGAGAATTAAACTAAGAACTAATAGAAACATGTATCACCAACAATCTAATCGACAGAGTTATATCACCAACAAATCACTAATTAAAATATTCAGAAATTAAAACTACACTTAACTAAAAGATAGAACGAGAAGCGAACTAAATCGAAACTGAAAAGGGGAAAATGACTTACTGAATTAATCTTCGAGCTTATTTGATTTCTGGGAACGAATTTAATTGATATTATGGGTTTATCTTTGTCGAAATAAACTCATAATATTAATCAAAATCATCCGAGAGTGAAGCTTTCCCAATGGCAGAAAAACTTGAAACCCTAGATTTGAAATTGGAGGCGGCCTGGTGAACTTCGAAAGAAAATAACCACGAATTTGTGAGGAGGCGGACGAGGAGACTGTATGGTGAAGATTTGGAGTCATTTGGATGAACTTGTGTTTTGAGACCCGATTTTTAAACACATATTCAGAGCTTCTGGGTTTGATTCGAGGGAATATGGTCGTGGATTAGTGATGAGGGAGAGGAGAGGGAGCTGTAGTGTTATTTTCAGGGCGATTGGAGGCGGCGCTGCCAACCTCAGGCGGTGGGGTTTGGTGGCGGCTTGGATTAGGGTTTGAGAGGAGAGGTAGGGTGAGGGAGATGAGGAAATGGGGGTGGGGGGGAGCGTTCGGACAGTCTTATACTGAGATCCTAGGACGATCTCGTCCGTTGGATTGAGGAGCAACGGCTGAGATTAAACCCTAAAACGACGTCGTTTTGGGTTATGGGGGGGCTGGACCAGGTTTAGACGCGGGTTTGGGCTGGCCTGGGGCTTGTTTTAACACCTGGGCTCCGAATTTGTTAACAATGGCCCAATTCAAAGCAGCCTTCTTATTATAATTGTTTGTTCATTTTGGCTTTTGTATTTATTTATTATTATTTTGTTTTTTTGATTTTATAAAATGTTAAAACAAAACAAAGACCTAATTAAACTATTTAACTCCTAAAATTATTTAAAAATACTATTTAAAGATAAATGCAACAATTAACAATTAAACGTGCAAAGAACTATTTTTGCAATTTTCTTTAAATTTGTTCTAAAACTACCTAATACTAAAATTGTAACATTAAATCCCTAAATGCAAATGCATATTTGTATTTTCATATGAATAAAATGCAACCAATTAACACAAAAAGTTAGCAAAAAAAAAATCATGAAGATTGTAAAAATAATAGAGAAATCAATTATTTGAGACTTTTGGATATAGTTTGCTTAGGGCAAAAATCACGTGCTCACAGCTGCCCCTCTTTGCCCGGAAACACGAAGAGTTTTCGTGCAAAGATAAGTGAGCGGAAACGAGCAATTTTTGCCCGTTCGCATATTCCGTGTGAAGCATTTTTGAAAGAGTTGACTGCACCCTGCTTCAAAGGTTGCGTACATATCCTGGGCTAAACAGGAATCAGGTCAGTGTAGTTCGGGAATGTCTGGTAGCTGGGACTACCAAGAGCTGCGACTTCCTGCTGTTGCTGCTGCTACTGCTCGCTGACCTCCTTATTACACCGTGTTAAAATAAAAAGAAGCTAGCCTAAGCTATGATCTACGAATTACAAAAGGGTCCTATCTATGTCTTCTAACTTGTTCTTGTGTTGCCTTAAACTTGTATCTTGTAATCTTCCGATGGTATTCCTGTTGTTGTCTTGCATTGTGATTAGCGATATTGTTGCCATTCCTCCGAACGATGCTTGATTGTTACCATTTGAAACATGTGTCCGTTTTCCAGGTGGGCTCCTGACGCTTTGAAAAGTATGCCTCCGTTCTCCAGGCGGGCTCCTGACTGCTGGAACTTAAAACATGTGCCTCTGTTCTCCAGGCGGGACTCCTAACTTCAACTAAATAAACAACAAAGAAAATTCTCTGCCCCAGTCTGATAACTAGGTACAGCATGTTATCAAATATTAAGAGCTAAAATTGAATTGTACTTCCCTTGTTCTCCAGGTGGGCTCCTGACCGCTGAACTTGAAAAAGTATTCCCTTGTTCTCCAGGTAGGCTCCTGACTGCAATAAAATAAACAACAAAGAAAATTTCTGCCCCAGTTTGGTAACTGGGTACAGCATGTTATCAAATATTAAAAATTAAAAGCTAAAATTGAATTGCACTTCCCTTGTTCTCCAGGTGGGCGCCTGACCGCTGAACTTGAAAAAATATTCCCTTGTTCTCCAGGTGGGCTCCTGACTGCAACAAAATAAACAAACGAAGAAAATTTTCTGCCCCAGTTTGGTGGCTGGGCACATCATGTTATTAAATATTAAAAGCTAAAATTTAAATTGTACTTCCCTTGTTCTCCAGATGGGCGCCTGACTGCTGAAGCTTGAAAAGTATCCCCTTGTTCTCCAGGTGGGCTCCTGATTGCTGAACTTGAAAAGTATTCCCTTGTTCTCCAGGTGGGCTCCTGACTGCAACAAAATAAACAACAAAGAAAATTTTCTGCCCCAGTTTGGTAACTGGGTACAGCATGTTATCAAATATTAAAAATTAAAAGATAAAATTGAATTGCACTTCCCTTGTTCTCCAGGTGGGCGCCTGACCGCTGAACTTGAAAAAGTATTCCCTTGTTCTCCAGGTGGCTCCTGACTGCAACAAAATAACCACAAAGAAAATTTTTGCCCCAGTTTGGTAACTGGGTACAGCATGTTATCAAATATTAAAAATTAAAAGCTAAAATTGAATTGCACTTCCCTTGTTCTCCAGGTGGGCGCCTGACCGCTGAACTTGAAAAAGTATTCCCTTGTTCTCCAGGTGGCCTCCTGATTGCAACAAAATAAACAAACAAAGAAAATTTTCTGCCCCAGTTTGGTGGCTGGGTACAGCATGTTGTCAAGTATTAAAATTAAAAGCTAAAATTTGGATTGTACTTCCCTTGTTCTCCAGGTAGGCGCCTGACCACTGAACTTGAAAATATTCCCCTGTTCTCCAGGTGGGCTCCTGACTGCTGACGCTTGAAAAGTATTCCCTTGTTCTCCAGGCGGGCTCCTGACTGCAACAAAATAAACACCAAAGAAAATTTCTGCCTCAGTTTGGTAACTGGATACAGCATGTTATCAAATATTAAAAATTAAAAGCTAAAATTGAATTGCACTTCCCTTGTTCTCCAGGTGGGCTCCTGATTGCTGTTCTCCAGGTGGGCTCCTGACTGCAACAAAATAAACAAACAAAGAAAATTTTCTGCCCCAGTTTGGTAACTGGATACCGCATGTTATCAAATATTAAAAATTAGAAGCTAAAATTGAATTGCACTTACCTTGTTCTCCAGGTGGGCTCCTGATTGCTGAAGTTTGAAAAGTATTCCCTTGTTCTCCAGGTGGGCTCCTGACTGCTGCAAAACAAACAAAGAAAATTTTCTGCCCCAGTTTGGTGACTGGGTACAACATGTTATCAAATATTAAAAAAAATTAAAAGCTAAAATTGAATTGCACTTCCCTTGTTCTCTAGGTGGGCGCCTGACTGCTGAACTTGAAAAGTATTCCCTTGTTCTCCAGGTGGGCTCCTGATTGCTGAAGCTTGAAAAGTATTCCCTTGTTCTCCAGGTGGGCTCCTGATTGCTGAAGCTTGAAAAGTATTCCCTTGTTCTCCAGGTGGGCTCCTGACTGCAACAAAATAAACAACAAAGAAAATTTCTGCCCCAGTTTGGTAACTGGATACAGCATGTTATCAAATATTAAAAATTAAAAGCTAAAATTGAATTGCACTTCCCTTGTTCTCCAGGTGGGCGCCTGACTGCTGAAACTTGAAAAGTATTCCCTTGTTCTCCAGGTGGGCTCCTGACTGCAACACTTGAAATGTATTCCCTGCTCTCCAGGCGGGCTCCNTTCCAATCAAAGAAAAATCTTGTCAGTTAAAAAATGCGGTGGTTGGTTTATGGCCTTGAACTTTGAAGGTGATTGCTCCTTTTCTTCCCATGATCGCTGATTCCATTTGAAGACCTTGCTTGTTTGGTGACTAACCACTTTCCTCTGTCATCTTTACCATTGAAAATACCTCTTCTCCATTCAGACCCAACACCCTCTATCTGTTGCATTGCTCATGAACTGGCATCTACCCAACCTTTGTGTCTCGCATGAATCCCAAAGCACGTCCATTACCCCCCACTCTGTGTATACGCTGTTCTTTCTTGACTTAACCACTGGCTTTGGCCTTGAGGTCTGTTGCTCCTTCATTTTGGTTTCCATTCGACGACCTTACTCATTCCTTGACTAACCACTTCCTTTGTAAGCCTTGACCTGGAAAACACCTCTTCTCGTTCAGGCCCACTACCCTTTATCTGTTGCACCGCTCGTACTGACATTTACCGAACTTTTGTGTTTCACCTGGAATCCCAAGCATATTAATTGTTACCAACTCAGCGCGCATGTTGTTTGTTCCTGATTTGAATCAATGGCCTTGGCCTCGAGATCTATTGCTTCTTTACTTGCCATACTCCAACAATAACTTAGATCTCTGCTTGGAATACCTCGCTTGTCACTGGTTCACCAATCTTTTCACAGAAAATATCTTTGATCTGTTCACCAAGCACCCTCTATCTTGTTTCATTGTTCATGAAGTGATATGTACCAAATCCTTGTATTTTACACGAATCCCAAGGCATGTCGATTGTTATTAGCTCAATGAGCTTGTTGACTTTTCCTGACTTATGACATTTTGACGTGTTAGCCAGACCCCGTTTTGTGCAATTGGAAAGCCGGTGGCAAATTTTGAAGTCATTTCTTACTTGTTCTGACCAGACGTACTCAAGAAGAGGGAGTAAACAAAACAAAAGAACAGAGTAGAGGACAATGGGAAGAGATGATTCCTAACAAGAAAACTACAAAGTAGAAACCTATCGGATGTGGACACCGACTCTGATGACCTTGACATGCACCTGCAGCCTATTCTGTTTAGCAAATCTGATGTTCATCTCTCGTTGTACCTTTTCGCCGTGAAACTGGGCTTCAATGCTCTGCTTGCCCGATCTGAATCACACCCTTTTTCGACTTGTGGTGCCCGTGGGTTTTCACCATCAAGCCTCTCTCATTTTCGGTCTTTTTCTCAACTCACCATCGCCTCAAGGTGCCCGTGAAGGTTTTCACCAATAAGACTCTCTCATTTTTGATTTCTCTCAACTCACTTTGCCTTATGGTGCCCGTGAGGGCATTTATCATCAAAAACTCTCTCATTCTTCATTTCCCTTGTTTGGACCGGAGTGTTGCCCCTGATATGGTTCACCTCTATTCGCTTGACTTGGCATCTCTCGAAGACTGATCAGAAGGTCTTTCTTTGGACCGTAATGCAGGCTTTTGGACAGGGTTAGGAAGAAAGGGTATCAAAGGCTCAAAACGATTCAACATGGGCTCAAAATTACAACTTTCGGAATAAGATTTCTCACAACAACCACAACTTCTGCCCCAGTTTCTTTCTTGGGGACTTTTTGGACTTTTATTTCGGTGTGACTGAACCTCAGAGGGAGGCTGCCTACGTACCCTTTCGGGATCAAGTCAAACGTAGTTCAGGTCATAAAACTACGTTCGTTGTTGCGGTCTTTCCTTTTCTTCCACTTTTCTTTTCTTTCCTTTCATTTCTTTTCTTTTCCTTTTCTTTTCTTTTCTTTTTCTTTTTCTTTTTCTTTTCCTTTTTCTTTTCTTTTCTTTTCTCTTTCTTTTCTTTTCTTTTTCTTTTTCTTTTTCTTTTTCTTTTCCTTTTTTTCATTTTTCTCTCTCTCTCTTTTCACTGTTCCCTTCTCCCTTTCCTTCACTTACTTTCCATGCTTGTGTTTACGAACTTTGTCATTGATTCCAAAAGAGGGGTATGAAAGAAAATACATAAGGCTCAAAGGGGGTAACAAAGGATAAAGTGTTTAGATAGCAGAACAAAATGTCTTCGTCATTCCAATCTTCAAAACATGCCAAGTACAAACAAATGCAATTAAGCAAAATAGGGAAAACATTCGTAACATCTTGATTATATCAGACTTGATAACCATATCCGCACATTTGCCTCCTACATCTGTTGAATACAAAGCACCATTGGACAACACTCTCACTTTCCTTACCACGAACGGCCCCTGACAGTTGGGCAAACTTGCCTTTGGCTTCAACCTGATGCGGCAGGATGCGTTTCAATAGTATTTCTTTAGGTTCTATCTGACCCAGTTTCACACAATTTGGGCTCGAAGAGATTTCAAAATCCCTCAATTGTCCTTACATCTTTAACATTGTTTTATTGCTTCTGTCTTTTAAAACCAGGCTGAGAATTATGCGTGCATGTCATGTCACCAGAACCAGCATGAAAAGAATTGCAAAAGGAGAAAGGAACCAGATAAAATGACTAGAAATGGCGGGAAATAAAGAATTGCATTAGACTGACGGTGGAAGGGTTCAAACAACGAAACAAGCGAACTAGACTAGAGTTACAACCCTTGAACAAACCTAAACAACACTACACAAGCTACTACGACGAGACGAACAAGACAAAGTGAAAGGATAGAAGGGTTTGAGTCACAAGACAATATCCGGATTACAACCCTGAAATAACCCGGACAACAGGAATGACAACAAAATAAACCACCAAAACTCCAAGAGATGGAGCGTCTTCCCAATTACCAAGTACGGCGTCTTAGCCACTGAATTGCACACCAAGATTGCTGGAATTTTCACAAGACTTCATCACGTTGTTCTGAGCAGACTGCTTCTGGGTTTCTTCTGCCGGCTCATTCTCACAATCAATCATACCCACCATATGCGTCTCACTGTGCACCGGAGATGGATCTTGGCCAGTGTCTGTTGCATCTGGATTTTGCACGACGATGTCGCCTGCATCAATAAGCTCCTGAATTGCTTTTTTCAAGCGCCAACATTTCTCTATGTCATGCCCCCGGGCACCTGAGCAATATGCGCACTTTTGAGAAGGATCAAACTTCTTTGGGAGAGGGTTCGGCATTTTTATCTGAGTCGGCTTCAACATGTTCAATGTCCTTAGCCTCTGGAACAGACTAGCATATGATTCTCCCAAAGGAGTAAAGGTCTTCTTCTTCCGTAACCTCTCATTCTTAAATTCTGGATTGGGCCGAAAACCTGATCCGGGGTGTTTTTGGTAAGTTTGCGGGGGTAGATGGGCATTTTGAGGAGCTGGGTACTGAGCATATGATGTGCGACTTTGGGATTTCTGTGGAGAGAAGTGGTGTCAGGGAGGGTCATCTAATGCACAAGGATAACCACAGGGACGATGTCGAGGCTGGAAGTGTTGATCGGGAAAACCTATTGGATTGTCTTTTCTGTTCCTCTTCCTTCCAACCAAGCTTACTGGTACGTTCTGAATTGGCTTCCGAACGACTCACGATTTTGCCTGACTTGATTCCTTCTTCCACTAGCTCCCCCATTTTTAACACATCATTGAAAGGCTTACCCAAGGCCGGGATCAAATGACTGTAGTAGGTGGGTCCCTGGACCTGTAGAAAAAGCTTAACCATTTCTCCTTCGCTGATCGAGGGACTGACTCGAGCAGCTTGCTCCCTCCATCTGAGCCCAAACTCATTAAAGCTTTCCTCCGGCCTTTTTTCCATCTTGGATAGCGAGGTGTGGTCTGGGGCAACACTTGATTTGCATTGGAAGTATCGGACAAAGTCCTGAGCCATATCACCCAATGTAAGCCACTCGTCGACATTTTGACGACCATGCCAGTCCAAAGCTGCCCCAGTTAGGCTTTCACTGAAATATGCCATCATCACGTCATCTTTCTCTCCAACAATCCTCATTTCGTTGCAATAGACCCTCAGGTGGGCTACCGGATCTCCACGCCCATCATACAAGTTGAAGTTTGGTACTTTGAATCCAGCAGGCAGGCAGGTGTCATGTGGCACAATCGGTCCCTTGCAAGTCATGCTACCCTGACCTCCCACTCTTCGCTTGTCCCTTAAGGGCTGTTCTGTGCTTGTCAACTTCCTGGGTACCTCATCTCGCCCTGCTCTTCCCGTAACCCTTTCATTTCTATCATGAGTCTGCTCATCCCGGGAGCTCTTCTTGTATGGATCAAGGACCCTGTGGGCAACCTCTGGAGGGTGAAATCGGGCATTACGCGCTTTGGGTGGGTATTCATTGTCTGGGGTAACGGATATGACAGGAGGGCAATATTGGGGAGAAGTGACTGCAGGATGAGCGATGAAGCTACTAGGGTGGTTGGGACGAGTGTGATAAGCGGGTGTATCTGGAGAATATGGAGGATCATCTGGTATTGTGTTGGGAGTTTGGGTAAGGGTAGCGTCCGGGAAAATTGGTGGTGGCGGGGGTGGCGCCTTCCCAGTCACCCAGGCTTGATACATGTCTGTCATGTGTTGTCTCAGCATCCGCACCTCTTCAACCAACCCATTATCCCGTTCCACCAACTGTTGTCGAGCACCGGTATCAACCAACTCAGTTCTCTTGTTGTTTGCCATTGCCTTTTGTCCTTGTGTTGTAAAGAAGAGTTACCACTTTCAAACCACAAACCAACCACCTTTCTGGAATGACATGACAAAATGAAACCGTCACGTTAGCGTTAGGGCATTTAACATATTGGTACCCGCACATTTGGGGAGTGAATGCACCTAGGCAGTTAACAGTTCCTATTATGCTTTTGATCGGTCGCATGCGTCATCCCGGCCTTTTCATTTTCCTTTTTGCCATGCCCTTCCTCTCATTCTTTTGCTTTTCTCTCTTATTTTTCCCTCTTTCCTTTCTATTCCTTTTGTCCTTGGTTTTTCCTTGTTCCTATTCGCTTCTTTCCTCAAAACTTGTTTTTTCCGCTTCTTTCTTTCCTTTGTC
>NW_017671569.1:158741-219460 GCF_001879085.1 Nicotiana attenuata | reverse complement strand
TGACTGCTAGCAAAAATAGACAAAACTAAGAAATTTCTGCCCCAGTTTGTTGACTGGGTACAACATGTTATCAAATATTAAAAGCTAAAATTGGAATTGTACTTCCCTTGTTCTCCAGGTGGGCTCCTGACTGCAACAAAGTAAACAATAAAGAAAATTTTCTGCCCCAGTTTGGTAGCTGGGTACATGGGTAAGTGCTAAACTGAATTATTCTACCAACTATTATAAGAATTTGAAAGCTAAGTCCTATTATCCATGGAGGTCCTGACAACTTCTAAGAATTATGAACCTAAGTTATATCCTCTAGAGGTATTACCCCCACTACATTTGTTGTCTAAAAGGTCTTAAACTACTCCCCATTATCCAGGTGGGTCCTGACAACTTCTAGTTAAAAGATAGTTTTAACCTAAGTTATATCTACTGAAGGTACGACTCCCACTATATCTTGTTATCTAAACAAACTTTAAAGCTACATCCCATTATCCAGGAGGGTCCTGAAAACTCCTAATTGAATCCTATCTTAAACGTGCAAACTTTGAAACCAACTTATATTCCTATTTATGCTAAATTATGCTACTCATGATTGTTTTGAAATTTAAACTAAGTCCCATTTTCCAGGAGGGTCCTGAGAGTTTCCAGTCATACCTGTTTTGGTCCTTGCTTTTTCCCTAAGGAGGGTTTCTCCGAAACCAACGAAAACTTTCTGCCCCTGTTTCAATCAAAGAAAAATCTTGTCAGTTTAAAAATGTGGTGGTTGGTTTGTGGCCTTGAACTTTGAGGGTGATTGCGCCTTTTCTTCCCATGATCGCTGATTCCATTTGAAGACCTTGCTTGTTTGGGGACTAACCACTTTCCTCTGTCATCTTTACCTTTGAAAATACCTCTTCTCCATTCAGACCCAACACCCTCTATCTGTTGCATTGCTCATGAACTGGCATCTACCCAACCTTTGTGTCTCGCATGAATCCCAAAGCACGTCCATTACCCCCACTCTGTGTATACGCTGTTCTTTCTTGACTTAACCACTGGCTTCGGCCTTGAGGTCCGTTGCTCCTTCATTTTGGTTTCCATTCGACGACCTTACTCATTCCTTGACTAACCACTTCCTTTGTAAGCCTTGACCCGGAAAACACCTCTTCTTGTTCAGGCCCACTACCCTTTATCTGTTGCACCGCTCATACTGACATTTACCGAACTTTTGTGTTTCACCTGGACTCCCAAGCATATTAATTGTTACCAACTCAGCGCGCATGTTGTTCGTTCCTGATTTGAATCAATGGCCTTGGCCTCGAGATCTATTGCTTCTTCTCTTGCCATACGCCAACAATAACTTTGATCTCTGCTCGGAACACCTCGCTTGTCACTGGTTCACCAATCTTTTCACAGAAAATATCTTTGATCTGTTCACCAAGCACCCTCCATCTTGTTTCATTGTTCATGAATTGATATGTACCAAATCCTTGTATTTTACACGAATCCTAAGGCATGTCGACTGTTATTAGCTCAATGCGCTTGTTGATATTTTTTTTTTTTACTTATGACATTTTGATGTGTTAGCCAGACTCCGTTTTGTGCAATTGGAAAGCTGGTGGCAAATTTTGAAGTCATTTCTTACTTGTTCTGACGAGACATACTCAAGAAGAGGAAGTAACAAAACAAAAGGACAGAGTAGAGGACAATGGGAAGAGATGATTCCTAACAAGAAAACTACAAAGTCGAAACCTATCGGATGTGGACAACGACTCTGATGACCTTGACATGCACCTGCAGCCTATTCTGTTTAGCAAATCTGATGTTCTTCTCTTGTTGTACCTTTTCGCCGTGAAACTAGGCTTCAATGCTCCACTTGCCCGATCTGAATCACAATCCTTTTTCGACTTGTGGTGCCCGTGGGTTTTCACCATCAAGCCTCTCTCATTTTCGGTCTTTTGCTCAACTCACTATCGCCTTATGGTGCCCGTGAAGGTTTTCACCAATAAGACTCTCTCATTTTTTATTTCTCTCAGCTTTCGTCGCCTTGCGGTACCCGTGAGGGTTTTTCATTGATAGGGCTCTCTCATTTGTCAATTTCCTTCATTTGGACCGGAGTGTTGCCCCTTATATGATTCACCTCTGCTCGCTTGACTTGTCATCTCTCGAAGATTGATCAGAAGGTCTTCCTTTGGACCGTAATGTGGGCTTTTGGACAGGGTTAGGAAGAAAGGGTATCAAAGGCTCAAAACAATTCAACATGGGCTCAAAATTACAACTTTCGAAATCAGATTTCTCACAACCACCACAACTTCTGCCCCAGTTTCTTCCTTGGGGACTTTTGGACTTTTATTTCGGTGTGACTGAACCTCAGAGAGAGGCTGCCTACGTACCCTTTCGGGATCAAGTGAAACGTAGTTCAGGTCATAAAACTACGTTCGTTGTTGCGATCTTTCCTTTTCTTCCACTTTTCTTTTCTTTCCTTTCATTTCTTTTCTTTTCCTTTTCTTTTCTTTTCTTTTCTTTTCTTTTCTTTTCTTTTGCTTTTCTCTCTTTTTTTCTGTTTTTATTCTCTATTTTTTTTTTCTTTTCCCTTTCTTTTTCCTTTTCTCTTCCTTTCTCTTCTTTTTTTTCTTTTTCCTTTTCTTTTCTTTTCTTTTTCCTTTTTCACTGTTTTTCTCTTGTTTCTCCACTTTCTTTCCCCGCTCGAGCCTATGAGCTTTATTATTGATTCCGAAAGAGGGGTATGCAAGAAAATAACCGAGGCTCAAAGGGGTAACAAAGGGTAAAGTGTTTGGATAGCAGAACAAAATGCCTTCGTCATTTCAATCTCCAAAACATGCCGAGTACAAACTACGCAATTAAACAAAACAGGGAAAATATTCGTAACATCTTGATTATATTAGACTTGATAACCATATCCGCACATTTGCCTCCTACATCTGTTGAATACAAAGCACCATTGGACAACACTCTCACTTTCCTTACCATGAACGACCCCTGACAGTTGGGCAAACTTGCCTTTGGCTTCAACCTGATGCGGCAGGATGCGTTTCAATAGTATTTCTTTATGTTCCATCTGACCCAGTTTCACACAATTTGGGCTCAAAGAGATTTCAAAATCCCTCGATTGTCCTTACATCTTTAACATTGTTTTATTGCTTCTGACTTTTAAAACCAGGCTGAGAATTATGCGTGCATGTCATGTCACCAGAACCAGCATGAAAAGAATTGCAAAAGGAGAAAGGAACCAGATAAAATGACTAGAAATGGCGGGAAATAGAGAATTGCATTAGACTGACGGTGAAAGGGTTCAAACAACGAAACAAGCGAACTAGACTAGAGTTACAACCCTTGAACAAACCTAAACAACACTACACAAGCTACTACGACGAGACGAACGAGCAAAGTGAAAGGATAGAAGGGTTTGAGTCACAAGACAATATCCGGATTACAACCCTGAAATAACCCGGACAACAGGAATGACAACAAAATAAACCACCAAAACCCCAAGAGATGGAGCGCCTTCCCAATTACCAAGTACGGCGTCTTAGCCACTGAATTGCACACCAAGATTGCTGGAATTTTCACAAGACTTCATCACATTGTTCTGAGCAAACTGCTTCTGGGTTTCTTCTGTCGGCTCATTCTTACAATCAATCATACCCACCATATGCGTCTCATTGTGCACCGGAGATGGATCTTGGCCAGTGTTTGTTGCATCTGGATTTTGCACGACGATGTCGCCTGCATCAATAAGCTTTTGAATTGCATTCTTCAGATTCCAACATTTCTGTATGTCGTGCCCCAGGGCGCCTGAGCAATATGCGCACTTTTGAGAAGGATCAAACTTCTTTGGGAGAGGGTTCGACATTTTTATCTGAATCGTCTTCAACATGTTCAATGTCCTTAGCCTCTGGAACAGACTGGCATATGATTCTCCCAAAGGAGTGAAGGTCTTCTTCTTCCGTAACCTCTCATTCTTAAATGCTGGATTGGGCTGAAAACTTGATCCGGGGTGTTTTTGGTAAGCTTGCGGGGGTAGATGGGCATTTTGAGGAGCTGGGTACCGAGAATATGATGTGCGACTTTGGGATTTCTGTGGAGAGAAGTGGCATCGGGGAGGGTCATCTAATGCACAAGTATAACCACAGGGACGATGTCGAGGCTGGAAGTGTTGATCGGGAAAACCTATTGGATTGTCTTTTCTGTTCCTCTTCCTTCCAACCAAGCTTACTGGTACATTCTAAATGGCTTCCGTACGACTCACGATTTTGCCTGACTTGATTCCTTCTTCCACTAGCTCCCCCATTTTTAACACATCCTTGAAAGGCTTACCCAGGGCCGGGATCAAATGACTGTAGTAGGTGGGTCCCTGGGCCTGTAGAAAAAGCTTAACCATTTCTTCTTCGCTGATCGGGGGACTGACTCGAGCAACTTGCTCCCTCCATCTGAGCCCAAACTCATTAAAGCTTTCCTCCGGCCTCTTTTCCATCTTAAATAGCGAGGTGCGGTCTGGGGTGACACTTGATTTGCATTGAAAGTATCGGACAAAGTCTTGAGCCATATCACTCAATGTAAGCCACTCATCGACATTTTGACGACCATGCCAGTCCAAAGCTGCCCCAGTTAGGCTTTCACTGAAATATGCCATCATCACGTCATCTTTCTCTCCAACAATCCTCATTTCGTTGCAATAGACCCTCAGGTGGGCTACCGGATCTCCACGCCCATCATACAAGTTAAAGTTTGGTACTTTGAATCCTGCGGGCAGCCGGGTGTCATGCGGCACAATCAGTCCCTTGCAAGTCATGCTACCCTGACCTCCCACTCTTCGCTTGTCCCTTAAGGGCTGTTCTGTGCTTGTCAACTTCCTGGGTCCCTCATCTCGCCCTGCTCTTCCCGCAACTCTTTCATTTCTACCATGAATCTGCTCATCCTGGGAGCTCTTCTTGTATGGATCAAGGACCCTGTGGGCAACCTCTGGAGGGTAAAATCGGGCATTACGCGCTTTGGGTGGGTATTCATTGTCTGGGATAACGGATATGACAGGAGGGCAATATTGGGGAGAAGTGACTGAAGGATGAGCGATGGAGCTACTAGGGTAGTTGGGACGAGTGTGATAAGCGGGTGTATCCGGAGAATATGGAGGATCACCTGGTATTATGTTGGGAGTTTGGGTAAGGGTAGTGTCCGGGAAAATTGGTGGTAGCGGGGGTAGCGCCTTCCCAGTCATCCAGGCTTGATACATGTCTGTTATGTGTTGTCTCAGCATCCGCACCTCTTCAGCCAACCCATTATCCCGTTCCACCAACTGTTGTCGAGCACCAGTATCAACCAACTCAGTTCTCTTGTTGTTTGCCATTGCCTTTTGTCCTTGTGTTGTAAAGAAGAGTTACCACTTTCAAACCACAAACCAACCACCTTTCTGGAATGACATGACAAAATGAAACCGTCACGTTAGCGTTAGGGCATTTAACATATTGGTATCCGCACANACGACGATGTTGCTTGATCAATAGCTTTTGAATTGCATTCTTCAGATTCCAACATTTCTCTATGTTGTGCCCTAGGGCACCTGAGCAGTATGCGCACTGTTGAGAGGGATCGAAATTCTTTGGAGGAGGGTTCGGCACTTTTATCTGAATCGGCTTTAACATGCCCAGTGTCCTTAACTGCTGAAACAGACTGGCGTATGATTCTCCCAACGGAGTGAAGGCTTTCTTCTTTCGTAACCTCTCATTCTTAAATGCCGGATTGGGCCGGAAACCTGAGCCGGGGTGTTTTTGGGAAGCTCGCGGGGGTAGATGGGCATTATTTTGAGCTGGAAACTGTGATGTGCGACTTTGAGATTTCTGTGAAGAGAAGTAGCGCCGGGGAAGGTCATCTAATGCACAAGGATAACCACGGGGACGATGTCGAGGCTGGAAGTGTTGATCAGGAAACCCTATCAGATTGTCGTTTCCGTTCCTCTTTCTTCCAACCAAGCTTACTGGTACGTTCTGAATGGCTTCCGAACAACTCACGATTTTGCCTGACTTGATTCCTTCTTCCACTAGCTCCCCCATTTTTAACACATCATTGAAAGGCTTTCCCAGGGCCGGGATCAAATGACTGTAGTAGGTGGGTCCCTGGGCCTGTAGAAAAAGCTTAACCATTTCTTCTTCGCTGATCGGGGGACTGACTCGAGCAGCTTGCTCCCTCCATCTGAGCCCAAACTCATTAAAGCTTTCCTCCGGCCTCTTTTCCATCTTGGATAGCGAGGTGCGGTCTGGGGTAACACTTGATTTGCATTGAAAGTATCGGACAAAGTCTTGAGCCATATCACCTAATGTAAGCCACTCATCGACATTTTGACGACCATGCCAGTCCAAAGCTGCCCCAGTTAGGCTTTCACTGAAATATGCCATCATCACGTCATCTTTCTCTCCAACAATCCTCATTTCGTTGCAATAGACCCTCAGGTGGGCTACCGGATCTCCACGCCCATCATACAAGTTGAAGTTTGGTACTTTGAATCCAGCAGGCAGGCAGGTGTCATGTGGCACAATCGGTCCCTTGCAAGTCATGCTACCCTGACCTCCCACTCTTCGCTTGTCCCTTAAGGGCTGTTCTGTGCTTGTCAACTTCCTGGGTACCTTATCTCGCCCTGCTCTTCCCGTAACCCTTTCATTTCTACCATGAATCTGCTCATCCCGGGAGCTCTTCTTGTATGGATCAAGGACCCTGTGGGCAACCTCTGGAGGGTGAAATCGGGCATTACGCGCTTTGGGTGGGTATTCATTGTCTGGGGTAACGGATATGACAGGAGGGCAATATTGGGGAGAAGTGACTGCAGGATGAGCGATGGATCTACTAGGGTAGTTGGGGCGAGTGGGATAAGCGGGTGTATCCGGAGAATATGGAGGATCATCTGGTATTGTGTTGGGAGTTTGGGTAAGGGTAGCGTCCGGGAAAATTGGTGGTGGCGGGGGTGGCGCCTTCCCAGTCACCCAGGCTTGATACATGTCTGTCATGTGTTGTCTCAGCATCCGCACCTCTTCAACCAACCCATTATCCCGTTCCACCAACTGTTGTCGAGCACCAGTATCCACCAACTCAGTTCTCTTGTTGTTTGCCATTGCCTTTTTTCCTTGTGTTGTAAAGAAGAGTTACCACTTTCAAACCACAAACCAACCACCTTTCTGGAATGACATGACAAAAGGAAACCGTCACGTTAGCGTTAGGGCATTTAACATATTGGTACCCGCACATTTGGGGAGTGAATGCACCTAGGCAGTTAACAGTTCCTATTATGCTTTTGATCGGTCGCATGCGTCATCCCGGCCTTTTCATTTTCCTTTATTTGCCATGCCCTTCCTCTCATTCTTTTGCTTTTCTCTCTTATTTTTCCCTCTTTCCTTCTATTCCTTTTGCCTTGGTTTTTCCTTGTTCCTATTCGCTTCTTTCCTCAAAATTGTTTTTTCCGCTCTTTCTTTCCTTTGCTCCCTTTTTATTTTCTCTTGTTTGGTTTCTTATTTTCTTTTTGTTTTTCTTTTTCCCTCTTTTGTTTTTCTTTCCTTCCTCGTTTTTCACCTCTTTCCTTTCATTCTTTTTTTTTTGTATTTCCTTTTTTCATTTAGTTATGGTCGAATCCTATGGAGATTGCTTACGTATCACGACCCCGCGTGAATTAGACCGAGCGTAGTTCTTGCAAACAAATGCGAAAATAAGGAAACAATTTTTGGGGATTTTTTCTCAATTTTTCATTAATAACAACTGCGATTACAAAAGCTACCAGACTATTTGTTTTTCTTTTTCTCAAAAAGGGAAGTTACAAAAACAGACTCAAAAACAAAAATACAGACTCGATTAACTAGGAATACATCAAAGCTTCAAACCCTGGGGCCCGCGGGGCATCACTCGGCATCGCCACGGGCCTGTGCAAGACTGAGAAGGTTTCAATGTCAACTGTGGGCTATTTAAAGAAAGCTGGCCATGTAATGACTTATTTTGACTTAAAAAACAGAAAAGTGGCTATTTTTCAAAAATATTTATTTTGAGAAAACAAAGACTCGGTTTTGCAAATACGGCCTTTCAGCACTTCCGAAAGGGAGATTTTAAGGCTGTGCCCGCAAACCATTTTAAAATGACTCAGGGTGGCTGTTCTTGCAAAAACAGCCTTCCGGCGCCCTTTTGGGGACATTTGGCTTATTTTTTGATAAGAATGGCGTCGCCCGACTTATTCATGACGAAATTAAAAATTTTGGCATTTTTGGCTATTTTTGAAAAGGGGAGGTTGGACCCGATGAGGGTTGCCTACGTATCTCACATCCGGTGAGAATCAAACCTGCGTAGTTCGGGCAAATAAATCTAATTATTTTGAAAACAAGACTCTTTTTGTTTTGTTTTTGTTGGCAAATACACTATTTCTGAAAGCAAGACTTTTTTTTTTTTATATTTTCTAATTTGAAAATAAAACTCTTTTTTTCTTTTGTTTTTCTCAAAAATCCTGCAGCATTTCGGCACTACTTGGACATTAATTTTTCTAATATAGGTAATTAACTCTCTACACTGCTATCTTCTCTTTTTCTCTCTTTTTTTTCAATTTTTCCAGGTATTCAAAGCCGGTCAGCATGCGAGTCCAAAACAGATAAATGCACAAGCAGGATGCATCAGGATGGTCCATTATTCCGGGTACACCTGTCCTAGACGGATCCAACCCCTGTGTTGAGTCCCCTAAGTCAAAATGCACATGATGCAAATAAACGTTCCTACTAGGGACCCGGCATGGAGTCAAGTTTTTCTAGGTTCAAAACCTGGGTATAGGTTCTAGACTGTGTACCCGAGCGGACAACTCGAGTCGAGGAGGGGGCTACGTACCGGGGACCCGCGGGATCGTCCGGCTTAGTAACTTGTCCGGCCTCTTTCTTATTTCAAGATATGAAACTAACAGAAAAGGGAGTCTCAACCAGTAAGCACATCCCCGGAGGTGAGAAGAGAAAGGTTTCGGCACAGTTTATATATACAGTTCAAATAATATCAAAGCGGTAAAGCATTTAGCACATTTAGCATGAAACATGTAGGAAAAGCAGATAAAGCCAAATACAACAATATATCTAAGCTCGAATTCTGAACCCTGAACCAAAGTTCTGGGTTCTTGGTCCCCAGCAGAGTCGCCAGAGCTGTCACACCTCCTTTTTCTACTACACCCCCGCAAGGGTATAAAGGAGTTTTTCCAATTAAAGGACAATCGGAATGGGATTTATTATTAAGATTTCAGAGTCGCCACTTGGGAGATTAATGGTGTCCCAAGTCACCGGTTGAATCCCGAACCGAGGAAATTATGACTCTGTTAACAGTCCGCGAACCAGAAATCCGAGTAAGGAATTCTGTTAACCCGGGAGAAGGTGTTAGGCATTCCTGGATTCCGTGGTTTTAGCACGGTCGCTCAACTGTTGTATTTGCTTTTATCTGATTTTAAAACATGTTCTAACCTATGTGCCTTTTTATTAATAAACCGCTTTTGTTTTATTATATTTTTTCATTTTTAAAGAATTGCAACGTCGTGAAAATGCGTCTCGAACCACGTCGCACCAGTGCACCCGTGATTGTTAACTCATTTCGACTCCGTTGAGATTTGGATTTGGGTCACATAAATGTGCACCCGTAATTACGAAGGTAAGATTATTAAAACGCGCCTAAAGTGACTAACGAGTTATTATCTTTGAGGAAAACCGTGAAATTCGCTAAACGGTTCACCCGAGTTCTAAGTATTTTTTATAGCATTTATTGAGGGCCCCGCCATTTGTATTTGGCTTGACGAGGCTCGTCTCATTTTTATTATTAAAAGCCAATCCTAAAGCAAACTAGAATTTTCTATTTATTTGTCTCTAAAGGCCAATTAATTCACAAATATAAATTCGGGTCTCGAATTCAAGTCCGAATTCAAGCAAAAGGGAAGACCCTTCTAGCTTGAACCCGCTACCTAATTCGAAATCCAATTTTAGTATTTTAATTAATTACTCAGACTCCTAATTGATTAACATTGTTTGGAAACCATTATATTTCAACCAGTTCAGGCCCATTAAACAAAAGGACAGGCCAATTGTAGATTCTGGCCCAGGTCCAAACACATACATGATTGAAATGAGACCTGGGCCGTCTGTTAAGGTCCAGAGACTCTACTATTGAAATGGGCTGTTTAGCCCTACCCGTTAAAATCAAATTCCAACCCGTTCAGCTTAAGAAATTTCAGCATCAAAATACCCAGAACAACTTGAAATTAAATCAGCAAACTTCTGAAAAAGAACTTCAGCAGTCAAATGTTGAGCTGAATGCTGAAATTAAACTGGAATTCTCAAGGAAACAGTCTATTTTGGTTTTTCTACTGATTTTTCTATTATTTTTTTTTTGATTTCTTATATAAAACTAAGATCTAGAAGAAGATTGTTTTTAAAAGATTTGAAATTCAAACTATAGCTCAGATCTATTGAGAGGATTTTGGGGAGGGAATTTTTGGAGGCTGAAAAAAAAAACCTCCCAATCAATGCATTGGGGTTGCCTTTTATAGGCAACAAATAGGGTAGAATGTTCTAGATGGCACTCACACAGTTTTCCTTCTTTTAATTTCAGATTTCACCCATTAGTCCTTCAATTTCTGACTTGTTTCTCAAGTTACTGCCCTAAGTTTACTGAATCCTACACTAAAGTCCTATTCTAGAAGGCCCTAGGGTGTTCTTCTACCCNGAACTATCAAACGACCCTCAGCAATCAATCAGGCAACCAATGCAAGGGTAGATTGAACTCAAAAATACCATAGATCTCAACAAACACCAACGGCAATAACAAATAACCTACAGCAGCCACTTAAGCCTCAAATACTACTCGAAATGCAAACAAACAACCTCGAAATCAAACTTAATTTCTCCTGAAGCTTTAATGAAACAGAAGTCGACCAAAATCCAACCCCAGACCAGCTTGAATGAACCAAAACCACTCGGCAAACTAACAGTCACACTTCAGAAGAAACTCAGCAAACAGAGGAGAAGAGAACTGATCAAATTTGGCTAACATTAATGTAACAGTACATATTTTTTGATTTTTTGCAGATTTTTGTTGTTTTTGGTTTTCTTTGACAATTATAAGATCTAAAAGAGGATCTCTAATTCCTATTGATGGTCAAACTTGAATTTCAAACTCGGATCTGTGAGGAGGGATTTTTTGAGGGGATTTTTGGCTCCAAAACTTAGCAATTTTCAGTGGTTCCCAAAAGCCTCCTTCAGCAAGGCAAATGAATGCCTATTTATAGGCAAACTTAGGGTCCAATTTCAGATTTTCACTTTACCCATTAGTCCCTATCTCAATTCTATTTTCTACCCCTTGTTTCTTGACTTGTTACACAAGCAAGTACCTCTATTGTGCTAAAATCTACACTAAAGTACCATTCTAGAAGGCCCTAGGATGCTCTTCTACCCACAAAATACCTATACTACCCTTACCCTTGTTTTGAATTTACCAATCTTAATAAAACTACCCTTTTCCAATTCCCAAACTACCCTTATTACCTCCTAAAATTACTGCTCAACCAAAGCTCAATCAGCTATACTCCAAACTAAGTCCTACAACTCTAATAATGCATCCAATTGACAATAACTAAACTGAAAACTAATTAACTGACTAACCACAGAACAAATCCTACAATTGAATTAACTATCTAACCACAGAATCGAAGTGAAGTATCGGGAAGATCAAGGAGCAACAGTTTTCAAACAAAATTCGACTGAAACTAATCATTTAAACTAATTAAAACTGAATTAATACCTAACAATTATACTAACGATTGACTAACTAAAAACTGAACAAGACAAAAACAGGTTAAACAAACAAAGATGAGAATTAAACTAAGAACTAATAGAAACATGTATCACCAACAATCTAATCGACAGAGTTATATCACCAACAAATCACTAATTAAAATATTCAGAAATTAAAACTACACTTAATTAAAAGATAGAACAAGACGCGAACTAAATCGAAATTGAAAAGGGGAAAATGACTTACTGAATTAATCTTCGAGCTTATTTGATTTCTGGGAACGAATTTAATTAATATTATGGGTTTATCTTTGTCGAAATAAACTCATAATATTAATCAAAATCATCCGAGAGTGAAGCTTTCCCAATGGCAGAAAAACTTGAAACCCTAGATTTGAAATTGGAGGCGGCCTGGTGAACTTCGAAAGAAAATAACCACGGATTTGTGAGGGGGAGGACGAGGAGACTGTATGGTGAAGATTTGGAGTCATTTGGATGAACTTGTGTTTTGAGACCCGATTTTTAAACACATATTCAGAGCTTCTGGGTTTGATTCGAGGGTATATGGTCGTGGATTAGTGATGAGGGAGAGGAGAGGGAGCTGTAGTGTTATTTTCAGGGCGATTGGAGGCGGCGCCGCCACCCTCAGGCGGTGGGGTTTGGTGGCGGCTTGGATTAGGGTTTGAGAGGAGAGGTAGGGTGAGGGAGATGAGGAAATGGGGGTGGGGGGGGAGCGTTCGGACAGTCTTATACTGAGATCCTAGGACGATCTCGTCCGTTGGATTGAGGAGCAACGGCTGAGATTAAACCCTAAAACGACGTCGTTTTGGGTAATGGGGGGGCTGGACCGGGTTTAGACGCGAGTTTGGGCTGGCCTGGGGCTTGTTTTAACACCTGGGCTCCGAATTTGTTAACAATGGCCCAATTCAAAGCAGCCTTCTTATTATAATTGTTTGTTCATTTTGGCTTTTGTATTTTTTTATTATTATTTTGTTTTTTTTTGATTTTATAAAATGTTAAAACAAAACAAAGACCTAATTAAACTATTTAACTCCTAAAATTATTTAAAAATACTATTTAAAGATAAATGCAACAATTAACAATTAAACGTGCAAAGAACTATTTTTGCAATTTTCTTTAAATTTGTTCTAAAACTACCTAATACTAAAATTGTAACATTATATCCCTAAATGCAAATGCATATTTGTATTTTCATATGAATAAAATGCAACCAATTAACACAAAAAGTTAGCAAAAAAAAAAAGTTCACGAAGATTGTAAAAATAATAGAGAAATCAATTATTTGAGACTTTTGGAAATAGTTTGCTTAGGGCAAAAATCACGTGCTCACAATCCATATATCTTTAAAATCACTTATAAATTCAGTTGTTATCCGCTTTTGAGGGTAAACAGTTCGGCGCCCACCGTGAGGCTAATAATAGTGGCAATTTGATACAAATTTCCGTAACGCACTTTGCTTTACTCTTGTTCTTTGAGATTTTAATTTCAGGTAAATTTAAGAATGTCAAACCCTCAGTATGCTCACTTGAATGTTGATGCTTAGTCTAGCCACCATGGCTAGAACAACAATATAGTACCCAGCAATCGGGTTCCCCTTGTCGACCCCAACGGAGCCCCGGTCGCGGACCCTATCGACGCCAACTCCCATGTGGCCATCGATGCTAACTTGCCCACCGACCCAGAAAACAATGTTCTTGGAGGAGCCAGGATGGTAGCCAAAGGTATGCACGATGGTGAAGGCGACAGGATCAATTTGAAGGTGATTTTCGAACTGTTATAGAACCAAAGCACGCTCCGAACAGAGTTGAGCCAGAACCATCCCGGGAAAACACTCGAAGAATGAACGAACCTCGGAAAGCCGGTCATTTGAATGCTCTATATTGAATTTTCAAATATCTTGAATGACTTTCCTATTTTGTTGCTATATGACATTGCAAACCAAAGTGACAGAGAGATATATCAAGAACATTGTCTATTAAGAGATATTATAGATGATATAATATAACTATAACGACCCTACCAGTCATTTCGAGAGTTATAGCCCTGTTCCCCCCATTTCCTGCTTCTTTTGTGCTCTTCGGCTATTTTATGATATACCGGGTTAGTTGGTTCGGTTCGGAGTGGTTTCAGAGTTAATTGAGACACATATTCTCTTATTTGAAAGCTTAAGTTGGAAAAGCTGACCGGATGTTAACTTATGTGTAAACGACCTCGAATTTAAATTTTGATGGTTCTGTTAGCTCCGTTAGGTGATTTTGGATTAGGAGCACGTCCGGATTGTATTTTGGAGGTCTATAGAAGAATTAGGCTTGAAACTCCGAAAGTTGGAAATTTGGAAAATTTGTCTGGGAGTGGACATTTTGATATCGGTATCGGATTGGATTTCTGGAAGTTGGACAAGGCTCATGGTGTCATTTATGACTTGTGTGCAAAATTTGAGGTCAATCGGACTTGATTTGATAGGTTTTGACGTTGTTTGTAGAATTCCAAATTTTCAAAGTTCATTAGGCTTGAATCCGTGTGTAATTCGTGTTTTTGATGTTGTTGGAGGTGATTTGAAGATTTGACTAAGTTCGTATGATGTTATAGGACGTGTTGGTATGTTTGGTTGAGGTCCCGAGGGCCTCGGGTGAGTTTCGGGTGGTTAACGAGTCATTTTTGGCTTTTGGAAGACAGCTGATAGCTGCTGGTATTTTCCTTCTGGTTTCCTTATTCGCGATCGCATAAGTTTATCCTCGATCGCGATTGTGTTATATGTGATCGTAGAGGAAGAAACATGATGGTGTAAGTGTTTTTCAGCTGTGCTTCGCGAATGCGTGGATGAGGTCGCGTTCGCGTTCGCGTATAAGTCTTTGAGCAGTAGATGAGGGGGGCAATCGCTTGGGGCTGGATGCATTCGCGTAGGTTTGAGAGGCAGTTATCCGGATCGCATGGTTGATTCTGCGTTCGTGTAGGGTAAATGTGTGGGCAGTCTGCTTTGTTCTTCGCGATCCCGAGGCCATTTTCGCGATCGCGAGGCAGAAAATCTGGGCAGACAGTGTTAAATTCAAAATCGAGGATTTGAGTCCATTTTTCATATTTTGAGCTAGAGATCACGCATTTGGGAGATTCTTGAAGGGATTTTCGCGGAGTTGATTAGGGTAAGTATTTCTTGCTTGGTTTTGTTTAAATCCCATAATTATATCTTTGATGTTATTTGTGATTTGGGGTGGAAAAAATTGGGGGAAAAGAAGAAGTGTCCTTGAGTTAGAATGTTGGTTTTTGAATGGGATTATGTTATCGGATTGGAGTAAATATGGTATGGTTAGACTCGTGAGTGAATGGGATTTCGGGTTTTGTGACTTTTCTTGGATTTCGAGACGTGGGCCCGGGGGTCGGATTGAGTCGATTTCGGATTTTGACTCTATTTTTGGTAATTTTCTTGTGGAATCGATCCCTTTAGCCCATATTGATCCTATTGTATTGCTTGTGACTAGATTCGGGATGTTTAGAGGCCGATTTGAGAGGCAAGGGCATTGCGGAGTAGGATTTTTGCTTGGTTTGAGGTAAGTAACGCTTCCAAACTTGGTTCTGAGGGTTCAAAACTCCAAACTATGTGTCATGTATTTAGTATTGAGCTGACGCACATGCCAAGTGACAAGCGTGCGTGCGTGTACCGTGAGAACTGTGACCTGGGTTATTCCATGGCACCGTTTTGGTGACTCTATCCGATGACATCCATGCTTTCATCATGTGATAAAGTAATTGAGCTGTAAATCATGCTAGATATCATGTTTAGGCTTTATGCTGGTATTGTTGGGACCCTTAGTGGTTGTTTCTTGCTGTCATCTCACTATTTCCATTAATATTCTGTACTCAGTCATGTTCATGCATTTTCTATCATATCTCTGTCTCAGTTATTTCTTGATTCATCATATCATTGTTTCGGGTTTGTTTTCATGACATTGTTAGCCAGTGGGTGAGACTGGAGAGGTTGATGACTGAGTGAAGCCGGGAGCATAGTTATGAGTGATAGATATGGGATCGGGCTGCAGTCTGCAGCTGTTACATTGATGATTATGATAGAGCTTGGGCCGTAGAAGCCCATCCGGAGTTTGTAACACACCGCCAGTGAGCGGGGAAGATATTATTGAGGGATGGATTTCCTTGGGCATGGATTTGTCCGAAGTACTTGATACCTAGAGATGGATTTCTCTACGCGGTTGGATTGCCCTTTTTCCTCGGTACTAGGTGACCTACAGTCAGTGTTGTATATGTTCAGGGATGGATTTTCTTTGGGCCGGATGGCCATATACAGTACCGAGTGGTTGAGCACTTGAGAGTGGGAGCAAATGGTGCATTTCATACAGTCTGTGCATTGACATGTAGAGATAGCTGAGCTATATACCTTACATTGTTCTCACTTGTATTTACTGTATTACCTTGAAAGCATGCCTACATTTCTGCACATTTATTTCTGTTATATCTGCTACGGTTGAGTTCATCACTACCTTTCAGTCCAAAGTTTGGACTTGTTACTTACTGAGGTTGTGTACTCACGTTACTCCCTGTACCTCGTGTGCAGATCCACGCGATACCAATCACAACGGTGGTTGTTGAATGAGGTTCTAGAGTGTGGAGACTATCGAGGTTGTTGCATGGCGTTCGCGGCCCTTGACTCTCCTTCCTTATCTTTTGTCGTATTTTCAGTTTATTTCTCTAGACTCTATAGTGGACTGTATTCTGATCTAGACGCTCATGTACTCAGTGACACCCCGGTTTTGGGATAGATTGTATTGTATTTTGGGATTTCTTATGTTTCAAACAGTTTTTCTCTAAATGTTAAACTTCCGTTAATGTTTACAAACTTATTGTTGTTGTGTTGGGTTTCTTGTGTTGAGGCTGGCTTAGATCCATGATAGGCGCTATCGGTTGATTTTGGATCGTGATAAGGTTGTATCAGAGCCTAGGTTACATAGGTCTCACGAGTCATGAGCGGGTTTAGTAGAGTCTTGTGGACCGGTACGGATACGTCTGTACTTATATTCGAGAGACTGCATAACCCTTAGGAAACTTCACATTCTTGAATTCTTGTCGTGTCAATCTGTTGATTCATGTAACTAAACTTCTGTTATTCTATCCTCTCACAGATGGTGAGGACATGTGCTACCTGGCAGGACGGACAGCTACCTGTACCACCAGTTAGGGCCGCGAGAGGCCGAGGTCGCAGTAAAGGTCGTGGTAGGGGCAGGGTGCGACCGCACAGCAGCTAGGGAGGCACCTGCAGAATCCACCAGTTGCCCCAGTCTAGGATCAGGTCTCAGTTGTAGATGCACCAGCGGGACCAGCTTAGGCACCAGCTGTGCCTATTTCTATCCCATGCCTTCAGGAGAACTTAGCTCAGATTTTTATCGTGTGCACCAGTCTTGCTCAGGCGGACCCTTTTTTAGTACAATAGCCACTTCCCAGGCCGTGGTAGGTACTCAGACTCGCCGCCCACACACTAGAGCGGGTGGTACAGTGACACCGGACACCGGGGGCACCATCAGCCCAGCCGGTTGCACCTATTCAGGACTATGTGGTTCCAGTCATGCCCGATGATGAGCAGCGTAGATTGGAGAGGTTTGGGAGGCTCCAACCTCTGACTTTCAGCGGTGTAGAGGGTGAGGATGCCTAGGGTTTCTTGGACAAGTGTTAGAGGATTCTCCGTAGAGCAGGTATTTTGGAGACTAGTGGGGTCTCGTTCACTACTTTTTAGTTTACTGGAGCTGCCTTTACTTTGTGGGAGTCTTATGAGAGGCGTAGGCCGGTTGGTGCAGCGCCACTTGCATGGTAGCAGTTCTTCATTCTCTTCCTGGAGAAGTATGTTCCGCAGTCTCGCAGAGAGGAGCTGCACAGGCAGTTCGAGAGGTTGTGTTAGGATGACATTACTGTGATGCAGTATGAGATGAGATTTTCTGAGTTAGTCCGTCATGCTATCTGGTTGGTTCACACAGACAAGGAGAGGATCAGGAGGTTCATCGATGGCCTCACATTTCAGTTGCGGTTGCTCATGACCAAAGAGAGGGTTTCTGGTGCTACATTTGATGAGGTTGTTGACATTGCTTGGGAGATAAAGTCGGCCCACAGTCAGGAGCGGGTTGAGAGGGAGGCCAAGAGGTCTCGTGGTTCAGGTAGCTTTGGTAGTGTTCGTTCTAGGGGTAAGTTTCACCACGACAGAGGTCGTCCTTACAGGCATGCTTGGACGGCCCACCCAATTCACTGTGGTGCATCATCTGGCCATGGTTCTCACAGTTCTCAGCAGGGTCGCTCGTCTCTCAGTGCACTTCCAGCTCAGAGTTTGTCTCATGCACTTCCAGCTCAGAGTTTGTCTCTCAGTGCATCCAGTTCAGGTATCCCGGTGCTCAGGGCTCCCTTCAGTCCCCACTGCTAGTGACCGGTAGAGGTTGCTATTTGGGTCATATCAATAGGTACTGTCCCTGTTGATACCCAATTTTTCCCTCATATATATATATANAAGAGTTTAGGCAGTTTAGCATATCTACCGGTAGCAGAGAGACATTAGCATTGGAGGTTCAAGCCTTAGCCAAGTAGTTTGTTAGACTGGATATTACAGAGCCTAGACGAGTTCTTGCCTGCGTGGTTTCTCGGTTTTCTCTATATGACTGAATTAGAGAGTGTCAGTATGATAACCCCCATCTGCTTGTTCTCAAGGAAACGGTTCAGCACGACGATGCCAAGGAAGTTACTACTAGGAATGACGGTGTGTTGCAGATGCAGGGCCGATTATGTGTGACCAATGTAGATAATTTGCGTGAGTTGTTTCTTCAGGAGGCCCACAGTTCGTAGTACTCCATTCATCCGGGTGCCGCTAAGTTGTATCAGGACTTGAGGCAGCACTATTGGTGATAGAGGATGAAGAAGGACATGGTGGAGTATGTAGCTCGGTGCCTAAATTGTCAGCAGGTGAAGTGTGAGCATCAGCGACCAGGTGGTTTGCTTCAGCGTCTTCCAATTCCTGAGTGGAAATGGGAGTGTATTACCATGGACTTCGTTGTTGGGCTCCCACGGACTCAGAGGAAGTTTAATGCAGTATGGATGATTGTGGATAGGTTGACCAAGTCGGCTCATTTCATTCTGCTAGTGACTACGTATTCTTCAGAGCAGCTGGCTCAGGTTTATATCCGCGAGATTGTTCGACTTCATGGCGTCCCGGTACCTATCATCTCTGATCGGGGTACGAAGTTTACATCACGTTTGTGAATGGATGAACAGCGTGAGCTGAGTACAACATTTCATCCTCAGACATACGGACAATCCGACCGCACTATTCAGATATTAGGGGATATGCTTTGCGCCTATGTTATGGATTTCGGGGGTGCTTGGGATTGGTTCTTGCTACTTATGGAGTTTTCCTACAACAAAACCTACTAGTTGAGTATCCAGATAGCTGTGTATGAGGCTCTATATGAGAGATAGTGTCATTCTCTAGTTGGGTGGTTTGAGCCGGAAGAGTCTAAGTTATTAGGCACGAATCTTGTTCGAGATGCTTTGGAGAAGGTCAAGATGATCTAGGTTAAGAAGGGAAAATGCAACGACCCGATCAGTCGTTTTGTGAAATTTCGACCTGTTATCCCCTTCATGCTTCAACTTGTGTTATTGCTTTTTATGATTTACATTGTTGACTAGTTTCGTTCCAGGAAGCTTTCGGGTTTATTTGGACCCTTGATTATTGACTTAGAGGTTTAATTTTGAAAATGTTGACCAAACTTTGACTTTTATGAAAATGACCCAGGAATTGTGTTTTTAAGACTCCGATAACTTTGTATCATGATTTCGGACTTGGGCGTATGCCTGGAATTGGTTTTTGAAGTTTATACGTTGATTTGTGTTGATTTGCCGAAATTTTGCAATTTTAAGTTGAAAAGTTTGATTGTAGATTGACTTTTAGCTATTGAGCTTGGAATTTTATTTTTGAACATGGAATAGGTCCGTTATGGTATTTAGAACTTGTCTGCAAAATTTGGTGTCGTTTGGAGTTGATTTGATAGGAATCAGACGCTCAGTGTAATTTTAGAAGTTCTTGAAAAATTCTTTCAAATTCTTGCGTTTTAGAGCTCCATTCGTTGTTTTAGACGTTATTTCTATGTATTGATCGTGCGAGCAAGTTCAGACGATATTTTTAGACTTGTGTGAATTTTTGATTTGGAGCCCCGAGGGCTCGGGTGAGTTTCGGACGCTTAGCGGAATATTGATGGAAATCAAAGTTGCTGGTTTTTCTGCAGGCCTCTGATCTCGCATTTGCGAGCTTTTGGTTCGCATTTGCGTAGTTAGGCCAAGCCTGCTAGGTTCGCATTTGCGAAGTGTACCTGGGAATGAACTAGTTAGCATTTGCGATCGACCTGGTCACAATTGCGATGATAGAAGAGATTGGAGTATCTTCGCATTTGCGAGAGATTCTTCGCATTTGCAGGGTTCCCAAATGTGAATCCCGGGTCGCATTAGCGACATCTGCGACTGATCAAATAGCTGAAGGATAGGATTTTGAGTTCACTCTTTCATTTTTTAACCCTAGACTCGGTAGGAGACGGTCTGGAGATGGGATTTAACCTACAATGAGTAAGTGATTCTAATCTATTTCTAATCATCTTCCATCAACAGATCTTGGATTTTAACATCAAAATCATGTGAATCAAAGTAAAAATTTATGAAACTTTGTCAAGTTTTTTTTTCCGAAAAAAGGATTTGAGGTTTGAGAGTCGATTTGGACTCGGATTTCGAAACTAATCACATATATGAACTCGTGGGGTCATGTGTAGACGGAATCTACCATTAGACCCGGATTTTCACCGGGCGGGCCCCGGGTCGACTTTTGTTGACTTTTTGAAAAAAGTGTAAAAATCTTAACTTTATCTATTGCAATTGAATTCCCTATCATTGTTTGATGATATTGAGCCTAATTTTGTTAGATTTGACCCATGTGGAGGCGAATTTTACGGAAAAAGCTATTTTCGAGTATTGAATTTGCCTAATTGAGGTAAGTATCTTGCCTAGCTTTGAGTGGGGAAACTACCACTTAGGATTTGTACTATTTGATTCAATTGTGCTAAGTGATATCCATGTATGCAAGGTGGCGAGTGGGTACACGTGTTGTACGTAGTATTTGACCGGTTTAGGCTACTTAGACTATTTCCATGGTTTAATTAAAATGCCTTATTATGTTCTAAATTGTCATAGTCAAATTATCCTTAATTGTGTTAGAATATCCTTAAATGCCTTAGTTGACTTGCTTAGTATATGTTCTACATCCTACTTGCTAAATTGCTCTCATACATTTGTTAAACTTGCTGTCTCCTCTATTGTTACATGCTATCTCTTCACTGTTAATTACCATTGTTGGAGTAATTGTTCATGTTATCCCTTTACTTATTGATTTCCATTATTTGAGACTCATTGTTGAATATTATCTCTTTTACTGTGAAGTTAGTCTTATCTAATATTGTGTTTACACATTATATCTCTCATTGTAGGGATATTTGGTGTTGTAGTTGAGAATGTCGTTATTACATTAATGCGATGTTGGTTATTTTTGAAACATCCATCTTATTAAGCATTTTTCATCCATTGTTGTTGTTAATATTCTCGTATACGTTGTGTTGAAGCCATGGGCTAGTATTGTGAAATATTGTTCATACCCTATTTTCTCTGATATATATATATACTTTCAAAATAGTGCATATGCATCATCATTTGGTTTACTAACATATACAAGTATTTTTCATACTTTTGCATAATTTTTAAAAGACTTTAAATAAATTTATTTCCCATTTTATTATATAAATATCCAGTAATTATCCTTGAAATTATTTTTTTGCGATGATTTAATCATATAAACTTTTCATTTATACCAACATGATGTTTTAAATATTTTTCAGTGCATTCTTTTTATTACTTTTGCATTTTAGGGCTAATTGCACATTTCTGCAATAATAGCCCAGATTACGTATAATTACATTATTTATACAGAAAATGACTTTTTATATTTTTATAACTTTAAGTAATTATTTTGAATCATTTTAGTGTACAAATGATATTTTTGTTATTTATTAGTTACTTTTATAAATTATTTATTTGTTGAATATTGGGTATTTAAAACTAGCCTAAAATTCTACCTATTTTCGGACCAACCTCAGCCCAATTACCTAATACACTAGCCCTAAATACCCCAGCCCAAACCAAATTAATCCAACCCATGACCCGGTCGGTACTGGTTTCTTAAACTTGCCCAGTCCCATTTAAAAATCCTGGCTGTTGATCTCTAAGATCAATGGCCTACGTCAAACCACCCCCTTTTAACTACCCAAAACCCCTAACCCTAACCCCATTTCTCACTGACCACCACCCTCATACTCTCTCAAACCCCTCTTCTCTTCTTCTAGAAACCCTAGCCGTTGTATCTCTCAACCTCTCCTAATCCCGTTGATAATGGGATTTTATAATTATTTGCTTACCTTATTGGTCTCCTCTTACTACTGGTGGCTCGTCTATGGTGTTACCTAGTTCTTCCTAAACATGGCAAGCAAATCTCATCAAAATTGAACCAAAGTCAGTTCAAATCCTTAACCTTTCTGATATTCAATCTATATTCATTCTTATTCTATTATTGGTATGAATCTCTGTATATTTCTGTTGATTCTTACTTACCTTAAAACTAGGATTTTCAGATCTCTTTAGACCGAACCAAAATTGGTTTAATTTTTTGATTTGAGTGATATTCTATCTATATTCGTCCCATTATGTGTGATGTTTGATTTTATTTTTAGATTCTGCAAATTTTACACTTTCCCTAAAAAATTAGGGTTTGAAATTTTTCTCCTTTCCTTACTGACTTCGATTGCATGCGATGTTCTTTCCTTTCTAGTGTTTGATTGATGATTTCCTTGTTTGGGTGTTCAATTTCTACTACTATATAAACCCCTCCCCATTTCCCTTTGAGAGAGACTGGAATCGTTCAGAGATTTACTAAAAAAAAAAACTAAAGTTACTACTCTTTGTCCTTTCATACTCTTGTTCTATATTCTGGTTCTTGGCCGGCTGAAAGCCAAGGCCAGAAATTCTGGGTTCTTGCTACTGTGTACTTTGTTTTTTCTTGTTTTTCGCTTAACTGGTGAGTTACTGAACCTTTGCAATTTTGTTCCTATGTATCTGCAACTTGCATATGTTTTCACTTCTGAAGTTCGTAGCTTAATGTGTTGCCGGGTTACTCTTGTGTGCAATTCTACTTGGTTAACCTCAATTTTAGGTCTCTTTAACAATTGACTTCATAATATTGCTGGTTTGAAACATGCCTAAGCCTAATTCGAGCAATCAAGATTCTCTTAATTTTGTTTAGCCAATGTGTTATGAACTACTGCTGTATGTGACCTTTGCGCTTGTTAGCATCTCTTTGGTGTTTAATTCTGCTTAAGGTTGTCCATTCTGTTATTTGAGTACGCTCCATCTGCATAATTTGAACTTTTTTTAGTTCATTTGTCTATTAGGTCAGACCTGAATGCTTACACTTACTGTATGACATGAGTTTATCTTCCCCTTTCTGTTCTGAATCTCTATAATAGAGAATCTTGCATAGGTAGTATGTTCTAATTCTGTGTCAAGATCCTATTTTATCAATCATGACTAGATCTCAGTTAATATACCCCATTAGCATGTTTTGCCTCACTTGATTCACCAGTATGTTGTCATAATTTGTGCTTCACTGCTATGTCTAAATGTTGTTCTGCTGCCTGATATGAAGTTAACATGGCATCTTATGACACTAGTACATATACTTAACATAATTTGAATCTTTTCCTTATTATGATTCTGTGTATTCCAACCCTGCAAACCTGTTTGTTAATGTGTGGCTACTTATGCACTAGGTATTGAACTTGTTCTTCTGGATCTTTGCTAAGTCTATTCTTTAAACCTAAAGCCTGTTCTATTATTTGGTCAACTTGACTATGTTCTGTCCCTCAGCTATTGTCCATTCTCCCTCATTATCACTTATGTTATTCTGAACACCTTATTCTTAGCCGGATAAAAGCCAAGGCTATCAAGGATCTTGCTATTGACCTCGCTAGTGTGAGCACTTCTCGGAGTCCAATTGAGACCCTTGTGAACTCTAACACACCAGGACTTGGTCCCCAGTCATTTCCTGAATCTCCTCTATTAACCTCCCTAGTGTGAGCACTGCCCTGAGTTCTTGAAGCCCTTTGGAACTCTGACATACTAGGGTCCAAGGTTCCTTGCTACTTTGTCCTAACTCCTCAATTCTGTCCCATTTCACTTGCTGAATGAGGCAATGCGCTTGTGTACATGGCTGTTTTTTGAATGTTTGATGGTCTTTGGATTCTGGCTCTGACTTCTGGGCTGTTGAGAACTATGTACACTTGATATTGAAGGCCTGGCCTGGCCGGGTGTACTTTGGGCCTGTCTAGGCCTACTATAGTTATTTTTGTAACTTTGTAATTTATTTCATTCATTGGACCTGTAATAATAATGTAATACAATTGGGGTGTTAGTAAAAACTGGGGAAATGTGTTTATTCTAACGCTTGCACGAAATGGATAGAAATCCTGTCTATAGGTATTCAATTGCTTGAACATATTCTGTTTGTATATCATGCCTATAGGTAATAAATGACCAATCTTTCAATTGCAGCATGCTCATTAGATGTCATGATCATAGGGTTCTGTTAGCTTACGTTCATCTAGAAATCATGCCTATAGGAACTAAGTATATAAAAAATCAGTTTCAATCGCTTATTGTTAAAAATCCTGCATATAGGGTAACCCACTCGCTTTAAGTGCTGATATTGAACTTTCAACACTGTTTCGTTGCCACTATTATAAATCATATTTATAGGATCAAACAAAGTAATTCTGAATATGTTACATGGTTATCACTGCCAACTACTGGACCTAGATATCATGTCCATAGGTTTAAACACTTATAATCTGTAATTTAGTAATCCGTACACAATACTAGACTCCCTGAGATATAAAGATATTCGGAAAGCATGTCTCTAAAATAACACTTCGCATCTGCAACTACCTGCATGATTGAATTCCAAAGTCACATAGAAATCATGTCTATAGGGCTTAATGGTTTTAAGTCGTCTCAATTCTGAAACTGTCAAAATGCCTAATTTGTTTGCGTGAATTTGTTGTCTAAGTGTGGAGGCTAACTTGAGCCCTTAACTGCTTTTATGTGAAGTCCAACTTGTTTTGTATGTCGCCTAGTTTTCTCATTTTGAGCAACCTATGTTAGGTCTAGAACCACCCAATATAGATAGTCCAATAGCCTCCTGGACTGTAGGCACGTGACAGGTAGTGCACGCATAGGGTACGAGTTATAATTAAACTAGTACGCTTTAGGTAACAACTTAAAGATAGTAATCGGGTAGCAGGAGATGATAGTCCGTGCCCGCTGAATAATACGAGTAACACCCCATCTGGAGGGAGTTATGAAGTATTATTTATGTTGCACGGGGTGATCCTTTAGGCTAAACAACTTAGGACCCCCCCCCCCTTCCGATTTCTTTCTTTTTCTACTAGAATCAAAATAGTTGTACCCTCTGTTTATAATAAACTTCTTAAATTCTTGTGCTCTTTCTCTTCGTTTATTTGATCACATAGACTAATTCATATAATTTCAGTTCAGTCGGGACCTACAGTTGTGGACCTCGAAGAGTGCCTAACACATTCTCTTCGAGATAATTTCGAGCCCTTACCCGATCTTTGGTGACGTAAACTAGTCAAATAGTGTTATCTGCAAAATACGTGCCCTAACTCACCTCAAACCCGTTAGGTGGCGACTCTATCTTTTAACACCTTCCTTAAAAGAGTTGTCACGTGTCGAAACCCGATTTCGCGCGAGAAAAAGAGGCGCGACAGCATGGCGACTCTGCTAGGCATTTTTAGGCTCTTACCATAAGTGAACTTGATATTTATGAATTAGTCTTCTCCGATAAACATGTATTTTTTATTTTTGCTGTTACATGAGTATCCCACTCCCGTTTCCCTTTTATTTGCTACATGTATACCCTTTTCCCCATTTTTCCTTTATTTGAATTCATATGCAAATCCCTGCTTAATTTGGTCATAACATGATCTTTCCTTTAGAAATTTTTAAGGATTTCTACATCATGTCTCTCCCCACCCTCACTCCTACTTTATTACAATTTCCACATTGCGCAAACTAACTTCTTTTATGTTTCTTTGTCTTTACGTTTCATTCAATACTGCATTTACTGCTTCATCATGCAAAAATATTTGACAATGTGTTATCTTTGCATAATGCATGCTCCACATCATATTCCACTCGTATGTAATTAATACCATAGTGGCACTTGATGAGTCTGCGCTCTTCCTAAATCACCCTTTAAATTTGGAAAGGCTTATTTGCGGTAAAACTAGTCGATCAACGGTGCAGTCGACTGTTCCGTGCCTTTTCCTCTCAAGTTTTCTGCTTGAGGGTACCGTTCTAGACTCATCTAGAAACCCCACTCTTATATCAACTGTGCATGCATCATGTCCAAAACCTAGTGTGGGCTAGAACACAGTCCGCGTGATAACTCGCTAAGTCAAGCCTTGTCCAAAGTCCGCTGAGATTTCCATAATCCCAATGGGCACAATCACGATCTGTGCATTATTTGGAGAAAACATGTCAGTATGTTGATCATTAACGTGTACATAGCCAAATCTGGAGGGGGCAAGGGCTAACCCTATTTGTTTTGCAGAAATGAGGCACGAAGTCCCCAGGTTCAACATAGTTCGAAATATCCCACCTTTGCTGCTGGATTGGTGGGAAAATCTCGCACCAAGTGACAAAAACCATGTGAAAAGAGTCCTCAGGAATTTACCCTCTATATTAGACATTCAGCCAAACAATGCGCTAATCGAGGCCGCCACTATGTTTTGGGATGAGAAGACCGTCGTTTTTCGTTTTGGTGACATAAAAATGACTCCCTTTTTAGAAGAAATAGGAGGTTTCGCTGGGGTCCCATGGGATAGCCCTGGTTTGTTGGTACCGGAAACCGCACTCCTCGAGGTTTCTTGAAAATGATGGGTTTCAAGAAAAATGATGATTTAGTCTATTTGAAGAAGTCTTATATACCGTTCGATTTCCTCTATGAGCATTATGGACACATCAAGTCATATCGCCTTTATCATGATGAGTTTGCCATTACTTCTTTGGGTTGGACTCACCGTCGAGTTTTTGTATTCATTGTATGTTTTCTGGGGATGCTGTTATTTCCAATACAAGGAGAAAGGATCCACACTCGCCTAGCTATGGTCACTAAGGCTTTAATGGAGGGGATTGAGGGGCAGACTTAGACTATTGTCACTGTGATTCTGGCTGATATGTATCGGGCTTTAGACCATTGCAAAAAGGGGTATAAGCATTTCGAGGGTTGCAATCTGTTGCTGCAAGTATGGCTGTTGGAACACCTTCAAAGGGGAGAATACCGTCAAGAGTTTCCGCAACGACCATGGAATGACCACATAGCCTATCACCATCCGAAGTGAATGACTTCTATCCCAAATAGGTTTGCGCAACCGGAAAATGTTGTGAGCTGGGCACACATCTTCAGCAATCAGACTGATGACAAGGTACATTGGATGTTCGAGTGATTCCCTAGCAGTGAATTCATCATCAGGCGAGAGATACTCCTCATCTAGTGCTAATCGAATTGAGGGGGATCTATCCTTATGCTCCAATCAGAGTTATGAGACAAGCTGGGAGAAAACAGGTTATACCACGAGTTTCCAAAATGGTTCAGTACAAAGAAGACTTCCAGGGGAATGCCATTCCATTTATGTTCGAGGCACAATACATGTGGCATCAAAAGATCATTGATGAGAAAGATACCATCGAGCCAGATCAGTATCATGCTGGCCATGTGCATTTCTATCCATCATGGTTGTTAGATGATATAGCGTGGGATGTCAAGCCAGGGATTAATTTGAAAAATAGGGTTATAGACGACGCTGCTGAAGCACAAGTCAAATACAGGATGTTGCGCAAGAGTGTTTTCGAGTCTGAAGCCAAGCATTTGGAACGACATAAAGCGGATATGGAAGTAGTCAAAGAGGGGAGAGAAATCACTACTAAATCAACAGAAAGGCTGGAATATTTGGAGCAGGGGTTGATGGAGCTTGAAGGGAAGATGAGAAATAGGGTTGCAGGCTGTCAAAACAAGGGTGGCAATGAAGGAGGGCTCTTAGCAAGGGCCCATCTTTTGTTGGACATGCACGACCTGGGGAATATGATCGATGGAGCAAAAAGGCCAAGCATGGATAAGGTCCCTCTTGGACCAAATAGATTAGGAATTATGTTTTACTTGCTTTCTAGACTCGTTTAGACTTTAGTTGTAATAAGGCAAATGCCATTAGTGACTCTTTATCATTATTGTCTTTTTTAATAGAGACTTGGTTTATTTATCATATTAAGGAAATGACGCAGTTATTGGCATCGATTTTCTCCAAATCTATATGCTGCTTAGGCCTACCTTGGGCACAATGAGGTCCCTAAATCAGGATGCGAATTTATAATTGCGCAATATGTGTTTAAATATCGCAAACATCCTTTTAATACTCCTTAATGACTTGTTCACCTTTTTGTTTTCTTCTTTTCTTTATTTGCTTATTCCCATTCCCTAAGGTTGGTTCGTGCATACTGGCAACATCAGCAAATCACACCAGATCTAGAGGTCCTCCACCTCCTCCTCCTCCAAGTGATCCTAAAAGCAAGGGAAAAGCCAGAATGGATGATGCGAGTAGTATCAGGAAAGACAATGCTACGCATGCAGAGAATGTCGAGACTTCGGATGGTCGGAGTACTCCAGCACAAAATAACTTGGTTTTACGATTGGAACAAAAGATACTGGAGCTACAAGGGGAACTTGAGCAGGTCCAAAACTTGGCAAACCTTTCCCTTACCTTTAATGCCCCCGACGTCAACCAACAAAACGCCCAAAACCTGCACTTCCCCAGAACATACAAAACCAACAAAATCCTCCCGCACCTCATCAGCAAACCACACCTCCTCAAAATCCTAATCATCCACCAGTACCGACCCCTCCACAACATCATCACTATCCGACTCATTATCCACAAACCAGTACCTACTACACTCCTCAAAATACACCACAACCTACACTTGATCCGCAAAACTCAACCAACGACCATTACTACGCCCGAATTCCTGGAGTCCATCAAAGCAACCCCATATACGTGGAAACCTTACCCCACACTCCACAACAAACCCTATACATACCCGAATCCGCCGAGAAGGGCATGCTCATCAAGAATATGGCGGAAGAACTCAAGAAACTTACTAGTAGAGTCCAAAGTGTTGAAGGTGGTAAAGGCATCGAAGGTCTAAATTATGAAGATTTGTGTATTCAGCCAGACGTAGAACTAGCAGAGGGTTACAAACCTCCTAAGTTCGAGATGTTTGACGGGACAGGTGATCCAAAGGTACACTTGAGAACATATTGTGACAAGCTCGTAGGGGTTGGTAAAGATGAAAGAATCCGCATGAAGCTATTCAATAGGAGCCTCACTGGAGACGCCATGTCCTGGTACATCAGTCAAAACCCAAAGAAATGGGTTAACTGGGTAAGCATGGAGTCAGATTTTATGGATCGGTTCAGGTTCAATACAGAAAATGCGCCAGATGTCTTCTACATTCAAAATCTTAAGAAGAAGCCCATATAAACTTTTCGTGAGTATGCTACACGATGGAGGTCGAAAGCCGCAAAGGTAAGGCCAGCACCGGAAGAAGAACATATGAACAAGTTTTTCGCCCAAGCTCAAGATCCACAGTATTATGAGAGGTTGATGGTCATTGAAAACCATAAGTTCTCTGATATCATCAAACTTGGAGAAGGAATAGAGGAAGGAATTAAAAGCGGAATGGTGACAATTTTTGAGGCACTACAGGCTACAAACAAAGCCTTGCAGTCAGGCGGTATTTCTATAAAGAAGGAAGTAGGGCAATGATGGTAGCCCAAGGTCCGAAGTCTCCTCTTACATACCAAACACCTCCACCCACATATCATCCTTCACCCCCTAGATACCAGCAACCTGCTGCCACTTACCATACTTATAACACTCAACCAGCATATTACCACTCACCACCACCAGCCCGCCAAAACTACCAAAAACCCAGGCCAAATTTTGATCGTAGACCACCAAGACAATACACTCCTATTGCTGAACCCATCGATCAATTGTATGAGAGATTGAAGTCTGCCGGTTATGTCACTCCCATTCCCGTTGTTGCTATGGAAAACTCTTCCAGTGGGCTAACCCAAACAAGACATGTGCCTACCACTCGGGCATGAAGGGTCATACTATTGATGAATGTCACACTTTGAAGGATAAGATCCAGACGTTGATTGACACCAAGGTTATACAAGCAAAAGAGGCCACACCAAATGTCCGCAACAATCCTCTCCCGGATCACAGGGGCGAGGGAGAAAATGTGATCAAAACTGATGAAGAATGGGGTTCGGAAGGATCAATAGGACTCATTCGTGAAGGGGACGAACCTAAAATACCTCCTGTCACTCTCACACCTATTATAGTGCAGAGTCAGTCACCAATAGAGGTTGAAATAGTTAGCCAACTCCGTTTGAGGTTAAAGCAACAATGCCCTCAGCCGCACCAACCCCATTTGAGGTGGAAGTAACCACACCCTTCACTGTGATGGTAGCACCTAACCCCTCTTATCACTCTAAAGCTATACCCTAGGACTATGCTGCAGAGGTGAGAAGAAAAGGAAAGGGGAAAAAAGAAGATATCAGTGCAACACAAAGCATGACCAGGACTGGTAGGGTTTACACGCCTGAGCATTTAGGAGGAACGGGTAAAGAAGCCACTCTCAAGCAGCGTATCATTCAAACTGGCTCAGATGATCTTTGGAGAAAGGTGCAAGCAAGAGAGTATTCTGTGGTTGATCATCTGAACAAAACCCCTGCTCAGATATCCATTCTATCACTACTGCAGAATTCTGAGACGCATAGGAACGCATTGATGAAAGTGTTGAACGAATCTTATGTACCCAATAATATCGCTAGTGGACAAATGTCCAACATGGTGGGACAGGTGTTGGAAAGCCACAAGATCACTTTTCACAAAGACGAGCTGTCACCAGAAGGACTGAGTCGCACCACACATATCACGGTACAATTTGAGGACAAATTCATTGCAGAGTCCTGATAGATGGGAGTTCAAGCCACAACATTTGTCCATTGACTACTTTGAAGAGGTCGAGTAAAGGTTTGCATGAAATACGAGCAGGGACTATGAACGTGAAAGCATTCGATGGGTCTGAAAGGGCCACAATTAGGGAGATCAACCTATGTTTGCAGATGGGCCCGACTTGGTTTGACGTTGAATTTCAAGTATTGGACATATCCGCCACATACAATCTGCTGTTGGGATGACCCTGGATACATGCTGCTGGGGCCGTAGCCTCCACTCTTCATCAGGCTGTGAAGTTTGAATGAAACCGTCAGGAAGTAATCATCCACGGGGATGGGAGTAATCCCATTTATACCAATCAAACTGTTCTGGTTGTCGAGAATAGAAGGAAGTTGGGTGGAGAAACATAACATCGCATCGAGTGCGTCAATGCAATTGAGAAAGACAAATGGTGGAGTAATAAGATTGAAAGCATATTGTCATGGACAGGATATGAACCCGGCAAGGGTCTCTGCAAGAATCTCCAAGGGATCACCAAACCGATACAACTAAAGCTCCACGGCACAACTTTTGTGCTTGGGTATGTATACACCTAGCACGGGTATCCGAATTGGTTGCCACCATGGCATGGTCCTTATTACCACTTGAAAAGCCAATACCGCATATGCACTAAACATTTCAACAGGTTGACGTGATATGGGGATCTGAAGAAGATAAAGCTTTACGTGGCCCGAGGAATCTATTTTTGGATGAGGAAGACATGGATTGCGGTGTAGTAGTTGAGGAGGATGAGGAGGAAGACCTTACAATTCAAAGCATAGGAAAGGGAGCTGTTCTCAAGAACTGGACTGCTGCACGGTCCGTCAAGTTCCTGAGTAGCCTAGCAATAAGCATGATTTATTTTTTTTCAAAGCAATTTTCAGCATTTAAGACATTTTTAACATTTTATTTTAGATGTATTTTGTTTGAAATAATTGCCCGAGTCATCGAGCCGTACTCGTTTTAATGTTTTCAAGATTTATCTAATGTATTGCTATCTTAGTATTTATTATTATCCTTTACATTTTCTCTCTACAACATTACTATTACTTATCCTGATGAACCAACGACTGTGACAAGTAATGAGACAACACAACATAAGGATAGTGATTTAGAGGAAATAGAATAAGAAGAAGAAGATATAATACCTGAGGAAATTGTCAGAGAAGTGAAATTTTTTTATAACAAGACTAAGTCCAATTTGGATGAAACCGAGATGGTCAATTTGGGAGATTCTGAAACAGTCAAAGAAACTCGCATAAGCATTCACCTGTCACCATCAGAGAAAGAAGAGTACACCCGTTTCTTGAAAGAATATGAAGATATCTTTGCATGGTCTTGTGATGATATGACCAGTTTGAGCACATCTATAGTGGCTCATAAACTACCTACCAATCCGATGTGTTCGCCTGTAAAGCAGAAACTCAGAAAGTTCAAGCCGGATATGAGTCTGAAAATCAAAGAGGGAGTCACCAAGCAAATCAAAGCTAAGGTTCTTAGAGTGGTCGAATACCCTACTTGGTTGGCTAACATCGTGCCAGTCCCGAAGAAGGATGGGAAGGTCAAAGTATGTGTTGACTATCAAGATTTAAATAAAGCAAGTCTCAAAGATGATTTCTCGTTACCCAATATACACATACTGATTGACAATTGTGCCAAGCATGAATTCCAATCCTTTGTGGATTGCTTCGATCTGGATGGATGAGGAAGATGCTGAGAAAATAGCCTTTATCACTCCGTGGGGGGTGTATTGTTATAAGATAATGCTGTTTGGCTTGAAGAATGCTGGAGCCACTGACATGAGAGCTATGACGACTATCTTCCATGACATGATTCACAATGAAATAGAGGTGTACGTGGATGATGTCATCGTCAAATCCAGAAGAAGCACAGATCATATAGCAGACTTAAGGAAATTCTTTAATCGGCTTTGAAGGTACAATCTAAAACTGAATCCTGCAAAGTGTGACTTTGAAGTCCCTGCTGGAAAATTGTTGGGTTTCATCGTCAGCCGCCGACGGATTGAACTAGACCCTTCAAAGGTCAAAGCTATCCAAGATTTGCCACCTCCGAAAAGCAAGAAAGATGTGATGAGCTTCTTAGGGCGTCTCAATTACATCAGCCGCTTCATAGCACAATCGACCATGATCTGTGTGCCAATTTTCAAAATGCTGAAGAAAGATGGTGCGACTAGTTGGATTGAAGAATGTCAAAAATCTTTCGATAAAATCAAGGAACACCTGTCCATACCACCAGTCCTGGTCCCGCCGAAACCTGGTAGACCTCTGCTACTCTATCTGTCTGTACTAGATGGAGCTTTCGGTTGTGTTTTGGGACAACACGACGAGACGGGAAGAAAGGAACATCCATATATTATCTGAGTAAGAATTTCACACCTTATGAAGTACAGTATTCTTTGCTAGAACGCACTTGCTGCGCCCTAACATGGATAGCTTAGAAATTGAGGCACTACTTCTGTTCCTACACTACATATCTCATGTCAAGGATGGATCCTCTAAAATACATTTTCCAGAAACCTATGCCTATAGGGAAATTAGCAAAATGGCAGATATTGTTGAGTGAATTTGATATTGTCTATATGACTCAGAAGGCGGTCAAGGGATAGACTTTAGCAGATCATCTCGCAGAAAATCCTGTAGGAGGAGAATACGAACAACTGAAAACATATTTTCTCGATGAAGAAGTATCATTTGTAGGAGAATATATCACTGAAACCTACGATTGTTGGAGAATGTTCTTTGATGGGGCTGCAAATTTCAAATGAGTTGGTATTAGAGCTGTTCTGGTGTAAGAGACAGGTCAACACTATCTGGTATCCGCAAAACTCAGATTTCCGTGCACCATCAATATAGCAAAGTACGAGGCTTGCATTTTGGTGGTTTATTTAGCCATTGACATGAATATCCAAGAGTTGGTATTTTTTTTATTCAGAGTCGCCACTTGGGATAGTTTATGGTGTCCCAAGTCACCGGTTCAAATCTCGAATCGAGGAATGTTTGACTCTAACTATGGTCCGCGAACACAAAAATCCGGGTATGGAATTCTGTTAACTCGGGAGAAGGTGTTAGGCATTCCCGGGTTCCGTGGTTCTAGCACGGTCGCTCAACTATTATTATTGGCCTATTTATCTGATTTTAAAACACTTTTAAACTTATGTTCATTTTTAACTTTATCACCGCTTTTAATATTTTAGGAAAATTCAAGGTTATTTAAAACACATCGCAAGCCACGCTACACGAAATGCACCTGCGGTTCACGACACGTTCTATTTAACCTTGTTAGAAATTAGAACCTGGTCACATAAAATGTACACCCGGATTTTAGTTAATGCGCCTAAAGCAAACTACGTGATTCATTTTAGTATCTAAGTTGTAAAATATGAGGGCCATATGTCATATGATTCAAATGTATGAATGGCGCACCTCAAAAACTATTCAACTAAACGAACTACGGATATTCATATTTAAACGAAATTGAGATTAAGTATCACAACCACGCCATGGGGACTGTATCCATGGTTGGGATGGTTTAGTACATACTTAAAACAAACTAGGGACTCACGATGAAACAGGGATCCAATACACAACGCGGAAGCCTATAGATTACGAATTTATGTGGAAAATTAACCTGTTATCACCTTTTAGAAATGTGATATTTCTAGATATCAACAAGAAAACAGTATAATCAAAACAATGCCTTAAGGAAATCATAGTACGAAATGGGTGTGATAATAGATCCATTTTAACGAGCTCAACTAAGATACATAGTCTAATGAATTAACTGAATAGGAATCAAAGTGGCTTGACATGATATAAAGCCATGACAAATATAGAAATGGGCCAAAGACTTGGGAATCAGATGGCCATCAACGGATGGGCTCCAAAGGCCCAAATAGCCCGTAGAGCCTGGGTCACTCCCTTATTGGGCCCTTTTACCATCTTTGACTCAACCAAAGCGTCAAAAACATTAATATGCATCAGGGATTTAACAACACAAAAGAAATTTTGTAAATCACATTCCAAATTTTCATTACAACCACACATGATATTGATTTAACATGACTATCTGCAGATTAAAAATGTAGAGATTCAACTTTCAATTTTTCATGAATTTGGACTTAGTCCACCCGGGCTCAAACTTGTTAAGAGAATATACAGCTTGATCAAATAACTTGCCCAACATAATTACTTGTTTTCAATAGGTATAGATGCTGAAACATTTCAACTAAAAAGAACATCTAACTATTTACCACCCAGAACTGGTACATTCAGTTGATAATCCAAACTTGCATATAACTAAATTTAACATCTAATAACTGGAACCACAACATAATAACATGAAGATTCAACATTACATGAAAGATTACAAGCTAAACATCAATTAATGCATCAGCCTCAACACACATACATCTTCAGAATCATTTTTGCAACCCAAGGATTTAAAGAGGGTACCTGAATTCAGCAAACAAAAGCAAGTGAATTCAAAAATCAGCTACTGGCAGCTAGCAAATAGCAGGTTCAACAACATTAAAAAAAACCACACAAATAGCTTCTTAATCAAGTCATGCTTCAGCCTCAAAAACCAGCAAACCCAGGAAAGGGTATTTCCAAAACTTTTACTAAGAACAAGATGAAAGCTTCAAATTGGATTTTTTTTAGAAGAAATATTTCAGTCGTTTCCTGTTTTTTGGGATGTCGTCCCGGCCCTAGAAATGAAGAGAATGAACCTCTTATAGAAAGCTTTAGGGCAGCAAAATTGATTTTAAACTTTTACCATTACCCCTTCCCCAATTTTCTCCTTTTTATTTCAGGCCGTAACCTTTGAACCTATTCAGCAAATCAACTTATTCTTCCACCTTCCTAGAACCTTCCTAATTGTTATCAAATATTCTTTCAAACTAAATACCCTTTAACCTCTTGTTATTAGTTTTTTTTAGAAAGTACCAATCAATTGGGCTATACACCCAGGATACTTAAACCCTTCCCCCTTTTCTTTGGGCTTCTGCACTACAAGGCCAAATTGAGATCCCAATGAGCAGTCATAAACGGATTCAACCAAGTTTTAAACAAACAACCCCTGAATTAAAATGAGAAATGGATTTTTAAAAGAAGCACTCCAAAGACAATATTTATTAGCAAATGCGACTAAACTAGTTATTAAGCTATTGTTGAACCATTACGAACTAAAACAGTTTTTATGTGAAAAATTAAAATCAAGAAAGGTCAGGGACAGAGGAAAGGAAATGTACCGTTCATGTTTGCTAAAAATGTTGACCTGAAGGAAGTCGAACACGAGTCGATTACAAATCCGGCGAACAAGGGATTGGGCTAATGATGGGAATTGTAACATGATCACTAGCCGAAATTTCTTCAACGGCCAGTGCTTCATGTTACAATCATCAACATATGCCAAGAAGAGGATGAAGTAGAGGCTTTAAGAATTTTGGGCCATCGATAGTTGCTCACCCAGAATCCTGCCACCATGAACCCAATTGGGACCACATCCAATCAACTCCTCATAGCAAGGATAGTCGATTCATGCATGCTCCACTGTCAAAAGGAGGTCAGATGAGGAAGGAATCAGAAAAAAAAAACATGTTGGTCTTTCATTAATCTCATATTTAAAATTCGGAGAGGTTGGGTAATTTTTTGAGGAAGATAATGGTGGATTTGGAATGGGGGAGGGGGGGGGTAATAGAGGTTGTGTTGTCAAGTTTTGATGAAGTTTGGAGACCAACCACCGCTGCTGGCGATTTTCGGTGAGTGGCGGACGGTGGCATGGTATAACGATTAAAGGAGACGATGGACAGTGGTACTAGGTTGTCTATGAGGGTATTTGGACATTTTTAAGCAGATGAGGTGAGGCTTTCATTCCCGTTGGATGAGAGAAAATGAAGGGCAGGGATTTCTTTAAAACACTTGAACTCAAAACGACGTAGTATTGCCCTCATACTACGTCATTTCAACCATCTTAGAAGCTGAAGACTTTGAAGCGGGTAACTGGGCTGGAGCGGTTTAAATGGAAATTGGGCTGGGGAAGGTTGGTGAGAGAAGGATTGGGCTTTTGGTATTTTTTGGTCCAATAACAACAGCCCTTTTATCTCTAATTCTCTTTTTCCTCTTTTTATAATTTTTTTTCTTTTCCTATTTTAATTAATTATAACCTAAATTAAACTCCTAAAATAATTAATTTGAAAAATTAAGCTGATTATCTACTATAATATTTACAAAAATTAATTACTCCTAAATTAAAAGAGGAAATTACTAATTTTAAATTAAAAGGCTAAAAATGCAAAAGTAAGCCAATTTTTGTGATTTTTATTTAGAAATAAAATAACTAATTTACTAATTATTACAAAAAATATGAGAACAAAATCTCAATGCAATGCATGGTATTTTTGATATTTTTTCATGATTTTTAACAAAAGTAAACATGCACAGAAATGCAAACAATTAGCACAAATTTCCACAAAATCCTATAAAATCGCAAAATATGGAAAAAGTTGTTTTCTTATATTTTCTGGGAGTAATTCCTATAGGGCAAAAATCACATGCGACTGCGACAACAATAGAGATCTAATCGGCAATCGATGTAAGTAGTCCGCTTTATATTCATCCTTCTAACAATCCTGGACTGGTTTAGTTCCAGTTCCTTTTGATCGGCTAGGATATCTGTCACGACCCAAAAACCAACCCGGTCGTGATGGCGCCTATCGTGAAACTAGACCGGCCACTTATTTCCAAAGTACTCCATTTACCAATTAAAACTTAAGAAAAATTATACTTTTAGCAGAAAACTGAGAAGATAAAGTAGAAATCCAAAACATGCGGAAAGAAATACAAGCCCGGCCTCGAGTGTCACTAGACATGAGCAAAAACTACTACAACTTTTCGACATGACAAGACTAACACAGCTTGAGAATATCCAACAAATAAACTAAAGGAAGATAAGGAAGGAGAAGGCGGAACTGCGGTCGCCAAGCAGCTACCTCGCAATCTCCGAGTAAAAGTCCACAATAATACGATCAACAACCGCTACCGTGACCCGTAACACCTGGATCTGCACACAAGGTGCAGGGGGTAACATGAATACACCAACTCAGTAAGTAACAAGTCCAACCTATGGACTGACAGGTAGTGACGAACCAAACCTCAACAGGTAATAACATATAACTGAACAGGAAAGTAGACATGCTTACAGTTCAAGTAAAGCTCGACAGTATTTAAATGCAACTAAACAGTACGAAGTTCAAAACTCAGAGATTTTATATATATACCAATGCTCAACTAGCATGATCAATGTTCCATGAACCTCCACTCACAAGTGCTCAACCACTCGGTACTGTATATGGCCATCCGACCAAGGGAAGATCCATCGCGGAATATATATCACTGACCTTAATCACCCACTACGGAGGACACAGGCCAATCTAGCCTCACGGAGAAGATCCATCTCCCGACATAATACTTCAGACAAGATCGATGTCCAGGAAAGATCCATCCCTCAATATCATCAATTGCGCTCACTGAGGGTGTAAAGGCTCCGAAGGGGCTTCTCTCATCATCCCAAGCACTATAACAAATCCAACGAAGGCTTGTTCAATATCTCGCTGCGGCGTGCAGCCCGATCCCATGCTGCCACTCAATGTCAGGCTCTCGGCCTTACTCAGTCATCACTCACCAGTCTCACACACACGAGCTCCAAATGTCATGATACTAGCCCGGACAATAACATGATGTGTCAAATAGCAATAACCAAGATTGAGACATGATATAATATGCATGAATAGAACTGAGTACAGAATATAAACAAAACAAATTATATGACAGCAAGAAACGACCACTTGGGTGTCAATAATATTGGCATGAAGCCTTAGCATGATAATCAGCATAATTCACAGCTCATCAACTAATTACATAATTACAACACAGGTATCGGTAAGAAAGAACCAGTAAGCGGTGCTTTGGAATGATGCAGGTCGCGTTTCTCATGGTGCACGCCCACACACCCGTCACTTGGTATTGCGTCACCTTTATAATAATCATAGAACACATAGTTCGGGGTTTCGAACCCTAAGAACCAAGATTGGAAGCGTTACTTACCTCAAGCCAAGCCCAACTCTAGCCCGCCACGCGCTTTCCTCTCGATTCGGCCTCCAAATGCCTCGAATCTAACCAAGATTAGTTTATAACCATCAATATACGCTAAAGGAGTGAAACCCATACGAAATTAATCAAATTACATCACAAATCCCAAAATTGACCAAACCCGACCCCCGACCCATGTCTCGGAATTCGATGAAAATTGCATCAATAGAATCCTTATCCTCCCACAAGTTCGTACATACCAAATATACCAAAATCCAACCACAAATGACCCCTAAAATCCCTAAATTTAGGTCTCCAAATTCCCAAGCCCTAAACCCCTAATTTTTGCTACTAAATTCCATAGATTTCAAGTTTAATCAGTCAAAGTGTTAGAAAAAAGTTTAGAGTCCAAAAACCTTACCTCCACGAAACCTTCTCGAATTCCCTCTTCAATTTGCTCTACCAAGCTCTCTCCCGAATGAAAAATGGTGGAAAACCACTCAAAATCGCGAAGGGACAAATTTATATGTTCTACCCCAGCTAAACCGCTTCTACAGTCGAAATCTCGCACCTGTAGACACGCACCTCCGGTCCCGGGTGCGCATGTGCGGATTCCAGTTATCCGCCCAAAGACCGCACCTGCGATCAAAATCCCACACCTGCGCCATCGCAGGTGCGCCTAAATTTTGCATATGCGGCTCTAGTCATTCATTCCCCTGGCCGCATATGCATTCCCTTTTTTGCTTCTACGGGCCCGCACCTGCGGTCCCCAAGCCGCAGGTGCGGTTATCACTAGAGCTTCAGCACTTCAGCTTCTAATTCTAACTCCAAACCTCTCGTCAACCACCCGAAATCACCCCGAGGCCCTCGGGACCTCAACCAAAAGTAAGAGCAAGTTATATACCACCTACCAAACTTATACCTATCTTTGAAACACATAAAACAACATCGAAACATCGAATTAACCACGGATTCAAGCCTAAGTACTCCAAAAACTTCTGAATTCCGCTTTCGATCAAAAAGTATATCAAACCTCGTCCGAATAACCTAAAATTTTGCACACACATCCCATATGACACAAAGGACCTACTACAACTCCCTGAATTCCATTCTGACCCCGATATCAAAATTTCCACTTTTAACCGAAAAACGTCAAAAATCTATTTTCGCTAATTCAAGCCTAAATCCACTCCGGACCTCCAAAACACATTCCGATCACGCTCCTAAGTCCCAAATCACCTCCCGAAGCTATGCGAATCATAAAGACCAAATTCCGAGATCGTATGCTCACAAGTCAACTTTCGGTTGACTGTTCCAACTAAAAGACCAACTTAAGAGACTAAGTGTCTCAAACCTTACCAAAACCATTCCGGATTTGAACCGACTAACCCAATACCATATAACACAGATGAACAAAGCATAAAGAATCACAAATGGGGGAAACGGAGTGGTAACTCATAAAACGACCGGCCGGGTCATTACAATATCGTTCATGGAGGAGAGGTGTATTGTGGGTCCTCTCTATTAAGAGCAAATCAGGTTTCATCACAAGGGAATGTAAAAAACCTAATTCGAAGTCGATAAATTTTAGACAATGGGAGAGATGTGACGATATGGTAAATTCATGGATTTTGAATTCACTTGCTAAAGAAATTGCAGATAGTATAGAGTATGTTAATAGTTCAGTTGAATTGTAGAGAGAACTTGAAGATCATTATGATCAAATAAATAGGGCAAAATTATACCAGATCCAAAAGGCAATTAGTGATTTGAGTGAAGGAGTACTCGACATTACTGGATGTTACACTGAAATGAAAAAACTATAGGAAGAGTTATCTCAGTGTAGAAATCCCTTTGTAGCTGTCAGTGCACCTGTGGTGAAATGGAAAACATGCACAAAGTTGAACAGGACAGAAAATTGATATAATTTCTAATGGGTTTGAATGAGGTTTATACTATAGTTCGAGGGAGAATACTAATGATGAAACCCCCCCCCCCCCCCCCGCCTTCAATGGCACAAGCCTTTGTACTTCTGGTGCAAGAGGAGAAACAAAGAGATTTTCGACCTAGAAATCAAATGAATTTTGAATCCACTGCAATGAATTCTGGTACAACAATCCCAAGAGGATTCAGGACACACTACTCTGTAAACAACACCAGACCCAGGCCTTTTTGTGACTTTTGCGAAAGAACAGGACACACCAAAGGCAAATGTTTCAAACTTCATGGATATCCACAACACTTCAATAGACAATGATCCCAAAACCATAATTTGAATGCCCAAAATCACAATCAGTATCCCAGGAATAACAATGGAAAGAGTATTGCAGTAAATGTTGTAACTGGTGTACTAGGCATGCCACCAGATGCAATGACAAACCAAGGAGAAGATCTGGAGCATCAGGGAAGTCACAGTAACCAAAACATGAATCTTTCAAAGGAGCAATATGGCCAAGTAGTGAGGCTGCTACAACATTTCCAAAGTGATGGTGCAGGAGATACTTCAAGCAATACAAATTCAACCAATTGAATAGTAAACTTTGCAGGAAACTTTGGAGGTATTGTGACTTGCACTTCTTCTATTAATTTTGACAAACTCTCATGCAAGTGCTTTCAAGCAAAGGATGACTTATGAATTCTAGACTCAGGAGCTTCACACCTTATGACCTTTAATAAGACACACCTACAGAATATAATTGTCCTACGCTATCCTTTACTTGTGAAACTACCAAATGGTTACAAAGTCAAAGTAACAAAAGTGCGAGCTGTGACTCTTAAACCTGAAATAGTTTTATATGGATTCCTATTTGTTCCTTATTTCAAATAAAATCTTATCTCTATCAGTTCAGTAACAGCACATCTCAATTGTCTATCTTCTTTCTCTAACACATGATGTCTTCTGCAAGCCCCTTCTTGAAGAGGCCTCTAAAGATTGGTAAGGTTCATAATGGGTTGTATCTTCTCTGCTCAGATTACTTAAACAAAGGAAGTTCTGTTGTAGCAAAGAAGAGTGAAATTTCCTCTTTCTCCATGAGAAACAGTCATGATAGTGCAACACATTCTTTTTCTCATTCTTATCAATCTTTTCCTCCTATAAATATTCAGTGTCCTTCCCATTCTTACCACCCTTGTTGTGATGACCCAAAGGGTCATCACCGGTTTTATCTTTCAGTCCGTGCTTCCGAGGCCTTGAAAAACCTCATTTAGGGTTGCCTCGATTTGCGTGCGCAGTCCGGGCGCATAGCCGTAAAGCTTAAATATGAATTCTGTGAGAAAAATGCTAAATTTTGATATTAAAATGAATACATTTGACTTCGGTCAACTTTTTGGGTAAACGGACCCGGACCCGTGATTTGATGGTCCCGGAGAGTCCGTAGAAAAATATGGGACTCGGGCGTATGCCCGGAATCGAAATTCGAGGTCCCGAGCCCGAGAAATGAATTTTTAAAAGAAATTATTTTTCTGAAATTTATATGGAAATTTGAAATGAAAATGGATTAGAAAGCGTTGGTATCGGGCCCGTATTTTAGTTCTGGCACCCGGTACAGGTCTTATATGTGGTTTAAGCGCTTCCTGTGAAATTTGGTCGAAATCGGACGTCGTTTGACGTGTTTCGGACCTAAATATCTAAAAATAAAAGTTTATGAAGTTTGATGAAAAAGTGATGATTTTGAGGTTTGATTCCTCGTTTTTGATGTTATTTTGGCGATTTGATCGCACGGTTAAGTTCGTAGGATGTGGTTGAGTTAGTGTGTGTGTTTGGTTAGGAGCCCCGAGGGCTCGGGAGTGTTTCGGAGGTGGTTCGGGGTGTTTTCAACTTAGTAAAAAGTTGCAGAAAAATCTGATATTTTGCCCAGGGATTTCCTTCTTCGCGATCGCACTCTTACCATCGCGTTCGCATAGCCTTGTGTTCTTCTTTCTTCGCGTTCGCGTTCGGGCCCTCGCGAACGCGTAAGGTTATTTGACCATGAGGGCCCAGCTTCACTTTCTTCTTCGCGTTCGCATGCACACCACCGGGATCACGAAGCTTTGCTGTTTCCTTCCCCGCGTTCGCGTTAGGGTCCACGCGTTCGCGTAGACCAATCCCAGGACCCCAGCCTTTTTCCTTCTACGCGTTCGCGTCTTACCGTCCGCGTTCGCGATGCCCTTTCTGATAACCCTTCGAGAACGCGATCCCCTTCCCGCGAACGCGAAGGGCAATTTCGCCCAGTGATTTTTAAGTTTTAAAACATAACAGTGACGGAATTTTTCACCCAAAAACACACGAACTCATCTTCTCCATAGCCCATAGGCGATTTCTAGAGCTCTTCTTCACCAAAGCTTCTTGGGTAAGTATTGTTTAACTTGTTTCCTTCGTTTTCCTTCATCATTTATCAAATTCCTAGGCTCAAATCATGTAATCTAGGGTTGAAATTGGGGGAAATGGGTAGAGTTAGGGCTTTTCAATTTTCTTCGATTTAGACCTCGTTTTGAGGTCGAATTTGAAAACAAATTGTATATTCGGGCTCGTGGGGGAATGGGTGACATGGAATTAGTTCGAACCTCGTGTTTTGACTAAGCGGGCCCGGGGTCGATTTTGGAATTTTTGGAAGAAAGCTTGGAAATTCATATTTAGGTATTGGGTTTAGTTTGTTTAGCTATTATTAATATTTTAAGGTCATTATTTCATAGATTTGACCGGGTTGGAGCTGAATTCGAGGGGTAAAGCTATACTAGAGGCTCGAGTTGAGTTTGGAGCATTCGAGGTAAGTGTTTGGTCTAACTTTGGCTTGAGGGAATAGGAGTAGAGTCTTATTTGCTAATTGCTACTTGTCGAGTACGGTGTATAGGCATGGTGACAAGTATCTATACACTGGAGTCGAGCATGACCGTGAGTCCTAAACTGCTAAATTATCGAATTCTTGATTGTTGTTTACGAGGACTTGGTTGGAAATCTTTAACACTGAGCCAGTAATTGTTGAGACTGAGTATTTATTTAATTGTGTTAAGTAGAAATTGAATAATTTTGGTTATAGATGGATCTCCCTTGCCGGGATTATTTTGTGTATTGTGTTGAAAGAAATGGGATCGTATGGCACGCCAACCACGAAATATTATGAAATGGGAGCGAGTGGTACGCCTACCACGTGATATTATGAAATGGGAGCGAGTGGTACGCCTACCACGTGATATTATAAAATGGGATCGAGTGGTACGCCTACCACGTGATATTATGAAATGGGATCGAGTAGTACTCCTACCATGTGATATTATAAAATGGGATCGAGTGGTACGCCTACCATGTGATATTATAAAATGAGATCGAGTGGTACGCCTACCACGTGATATTATGAAATGGGATCGAGTGGTACGCCTACCACGTGATATTATGAAACGGGATCGAGTGGTATGCCTACCACGTGATATGAGGAAATGGGATCGTGTTGCACGCCTGCAACGAGAGGAAATTGAAACAAGTGAAAGTGATTTGTTTTCCCCTATTCTGTGTTAGAAGAAATCAGATGTAGATTCTTTGTTATTCCTGACATTCTGTTTTATTTGCTACCCCATAAGCATGTTTCCCCCTCCCAGCTTTAATTGTTGTTTTCCGCTATCATTTTGTCGTACTTGTATATATATATATATATATATATATATATATCTGCACAGGTTTATCTGGTAGTCTGGTCTAGCCTCGTCACTACTTCGCCGGGGTTAGGCTAGGCACTTACCAGCACATGGGGTCGGTTGTGCTGATGCTACACTCTGTGCATCTTTTTGCACAGATCCAGGTGTTGGAGCAGCATTTGAGTGGCAGTAGCATTCTGGGAGCAAGCTTTCAGTCCAGGGATATTCGAGGTAGCCTTGCTGACGTCCGCAGGCCCCGAGTCCCTTTCTATTTTATTCAGTTTGTTATCATTGTACCGAAGCAAACAGTCTTATGTTTCATTCAAACCTTGTATTTAGTATTCTGTAGAAGTTCGCGAGTATTGTGACACCAGTCTTGGGTAGAGGATTAGTTAAATTTCCGCATTTCTTTCAGTTAACTATATTTGAGACTTCCGCTTTATTATTAAATGTTTCATTATATCTAATATTGTCATGGTTCGTTAAAAGAGGTAATTGATAATTGGCTTGCCTAGCTCCTATTAGTAGGCGCCATCACGACTCCCGAGGGTGAGAAATCCGGGTCGTGACACTTGTTCTACTGTAAATACTGTGTCTCTATCTTCTATTGTAAATACTTTCACCTGGAATAAAATAAATAGAGGTTATGATTCTGACTCTTTTTCAATTGATACAAGTGACATAAATCTATTATGGCACTATAGACTTGGGCATGTACCTTTTGGGAAGATGAAAGGAATGTCCAGTGACCTTTGCATTGAAACAACGTTGTCTTTGCTCTCCATGCGCTATGGTCAGACAAACTAGACTTCATTTTCCCTTAAAAGTTACAAACACCATTGCTATATTTGACCTCTAACATATTGATTTGTGGGGACCTTTATCATGTACCCACTCATGATAATTTCAAATACTTTCTCATTATAGTAGATGATTTTAGTAGATCCACTTGGACTCATCTACTCAGTTGTAAAAGAAATGCATTCAACATTCTTAGAAGTTTCATATCTATGGTTGAGACACAATTTACTACCAGTGTAAAGTGCATCAGATCAGACAATGGTATGGACTTTACTAGTAGTGAAGCCACCCTATTCTTTCAGTCCAAAGGAATTGAACACCAAAGAATCTACCCTTGTAAGACCCAACAAAATGGCATAGTAGAAAAAAAGAATAAATACCTATTAGAAACTGCCAGAGCCTTGGTATTTCAAGCCAAACTCCCTTTGAAGTATTGGGGAGAATGTGCACTTATAGCAACTTTTCTCATAAATCGATTGCCCACTGTACCTTTAAAGAACAAATGTCCTTTTGAATTGTTGTAAGGAAAGAAACCAAATTACTCACACTTAAGAAGTTTTGGTTGTCTATGCTATCCAACTATTCCTAAACCTCACAGAGACAAGTTTGAGCCAAGGGTTTCTCCACATGTATTTGTAGGTTATCCTTTTGGTGTAAAGGGGTACAAAGTGTTGAGTCTAACTACCAAGAATATCTATTTATCTAGAGATATTATTTTTCATGAGTCCATCTTTCCTTTCTCTATTCCATCAGTGTCAGTTTCCCATTCTTCCTTGCCTCATACTGTTGCACATCATGACCGCTCTGATGTATTTCCCTCTTATCATACTCATAGTGTCAAAACTCCTCAAAGAGATGTTTCTGTTACACCTATCTCAATGTACCTAATCACGCTATACACTCACCTAGTCCAATGTCACCTAATCACACCAAACACTCATCTCCTATCTCTAACACCACTTCACCACAAACAACATCTCCAATTACTTCAAGAACTAATCAGCCCTCTCCTTCCACACTAAAACCCAATCAAAGAGTATCTAGTAGAGTATCCTAAGTTCCATCTTACTTGTCTGAATATGTATGTTCTGTTCCAAATCTGAAACAACCTCAGAATGTTGAAGTCACTCAGACAAACTCACCTTTCTATCTCAATGCCCTTTTTACCCAAAATAGTCACATTATTCTTGATGTCTTGAGTCCTGATAACCAGCAGGTTGTGAGAAGTATTTGCAATGACCGGGATCCCTTTTCTTATGAAGAAGCAGCAGGCAATCCTTCCTGGCAACATTCCATGACAGAAGAATTTGAAGCACTTCATGCAAATAGCACCTGGACATTAGTTCCATTACTTGCTGGAAATCAAGCCATAGGCTACAAGTGGGTATACAAGATCAAACATAAAGCAGATGAAAGTGTAGAGAGATACAAAGCTAGATTAGTTATGAAAGGACATACACAGAAGGCAGAAGTAGACTACACAGAAACCTTTTCTCCAGTAGTAAATATGACTATCGTTAGAGTTTTAATTGCTACTGCTGCCAAGAAGAACCAGGGGATCTTTCAATTGGATATGAACAATGCTTTCCTTCGTGGAGATTTGCATGAGGAGGTATATAAGAACCTGCCCCAACGTCTTACAGTCTCCTCTCTTGGACTAATTTGCATATTGAAAAAATCTTTTTATGGCTTGAAGCAAGCTAGCAGACAGTGGTATGCTAAGCTCACTGAAGCCTTATACTCTAAAGGCTATAGTCATTACATGTATGGTTACTCTCTATTTTACAAGAAGTTTGCTGAGTGTGTAGTTTTTGTGGGAGTCTAGGTAGATGATGTCCCACTGACAAGGAATGACCTTCTGAGATTCATATGTTGAAAAACTTCCATATGAGCAGTTCAAAATCAAAGATTTAGAGAGATTGCACTACTTCTTGGGACTTGAAGTACTCTACAATGATGGTGGGATTTTAATCTCCCAAAGAAAATTTGTCTTTGATATCCTTAAAGACTATGATTGCCTACACTATACCAATTTTTCCTCTCCCCTTGATCCCACAGTTAAATTGAAGGCTAAGAAAGGAATACCTTGTCTGATCCTACTTTTTACAGACAGTTTGTTGGGTAGTTGAACTTCCTCACCGACACTAGACTAGATATAGCCTATGGAGTAGAACACTTGAGCCAATATCTGCCTATCACATGCTTAGATACTTGCTCAAGGATCCTACTTTGGGACTCTTCCTGTCCAATGATGCAGACTTCTCGGTCCAAGCCTATTGTGATTCTGAGTCTGCCCTGATTCTAGGAAATTGGTGCCAAGTTATATTGTTCTATTGGGCAACAGACCCATTAGATAGAAATCTAAGAAGCAAGAGACCATCTCCCTTTCTTCAGCAGAAGCAGAATATATATCTATCAGGAAGGTTGTTGGTAAGCTTGTTTGGCTGTATCGTGTGCTTACAGAGCTGACTGTCCCTCATGTCCTGCCTATTCCTGTGTTTTTGTGACAGTCAATCTGCTCTCCATATTGCCAGAAATCCTGTGTTTCACGAGTGCACTAAGCATATTGAAGTTGACTGCTACTTTGTGAGGTCCAAGCACTAAGAAGGTCTAATTTTGTTTCAGCACATAAGGACCGGTGATCAACTCGCTGACATCCTCACAAAGTCTCTTGCTTGGCACGAAAATTTTTCTCCACAGCCTTCTTGTCAACATCGTTGTATTCTTTCCTCGTCTGAGCCACTGTCACAGCAGGATCTCCGACCTTTTTTGTAGGGATATAAGGACCATCACATATAACATCCCACAACTCTAAATCTTCAGCCATGATAAAGTCATGTATCCTTGTCTTCCACCACCCATAATATTGGCCATTGAACCTGGGTGGTCTGTAGGTAGACTGACCCTCTTCGAAGTTTGGTGGAGCAGTCATGAGGATCATTTCTAGGTGTTAACCTGATAGAACCCGCTCTAATACCAATTGATAGAATATATGAGTCCACCAAACTATATAGAGACCAGGTCCAATATAGGTTTCCACATATAAGTCTAATGCAACAGTAAGCAAATGGAACAGGGAACTTTTACGTGAAAAAATCCCTGCTCAAGGAGATCAAAAAACCACGACCTACACTGGTAAGATTTCAACTTCACAATGATCAATCTTTAGATTACAACCTATGCAACCTAGGAATTAACTCTTAATCTCTCACTAACGTGTAATACACCTATTACAAGCCACTTTGCAATACACCTATTACAAAGACTTCAACTCATAACTAACTCTAGTCACGATACAAACACTAAGGGTTTATGGATTACAAAGGGTTCCTAATTAAAGCTTCTAGATAAGCAAAGTAGGAATTTCAATGAAGAAAAATTACAAAGTTACAACTCAACAAAGGACATACAAGAGACTTGTTATAGGAACTGGTCCGTAGTGGTGTTGTACTTTGTCGTTGATGCACTTGAGAATTTAATGCTTGATTGTCAGATGCTTGGAATGCTTGGATAAATTCTCAAGTGTTCAAGTAATGTTTTTCTGTAATGTTTATTGTTTATACAACTTGTATGACATCACTTGAATGATGTAGTCACTTGGTTGGTACAAGGTCCTCCCAATGAGAAGTAACTGGTGCACTGTGCTGCACTATCTTCGTGTTCAGTGCAGGCAGTCACTTTCCAGCTGTAGAGAGTTGACTTCGTACTGTTGTCAGGGGAACCCATAGGGATCAGGTCCTTGTGTTGATTCTTTATCTTCTAAAGTCATAGCAGCTCACAAAAGCTTGAGTCCGGTTGTTGAATTGTGTACCAAGTGTATCAGGTTCCTTATCTGGTTTTTTGACAGTAAGTTTGTTAGAACATCAAAACATGAAGCTAAGGTACTAAAAATCCATCAAAATATGTATCAATTATGAGTTAATTTATCTGTTATTCTATGAGATAATGAAATTATTAAGACTAGAATTGTACTTATTCAGTAGTTAGTTATCATTGTTGCTTTAGTCAGTTATTGTTAGTTGTTAGTTAATGCTTAGTTGTCTATTAGCTTTCCTTTTCGGATTAGTTAGTTAGCTTAGTGCTCAATCAGTGCTCATTGTATATAAGAACAACTGTGCAACATAATTGAGTTTGAGTTTCACTTTTCTCAATTAGAGACTCCCCCTATGTTTCGCCTTTCTTCAGTCGATATTCTGGAAGCTTCTAACTGCTTCCTCCATTGTAGCTGCGAAGCTTTATAGGCTTGAATTCCAAAGCTTGACATGGTATCAAAGCAGTTATCATGACTAAATTGATCCACAGAATTGAATCGCGCAGGGTATTGCATTCTTCGTGCTCAAAATTAGGGTTCATTTTGGTGCGATATAAATTCTCAAGGGAACAAAAAATCGAAGCTACACTCATTCAATTAAGGGTCTCTGCAGCTTCATTCACTCCTTCAATCGGCGTTTCTTCTCTTTCATTTTCTGCTTTGAGCTAAACTAATCATGGCGGTATACGACCCAAATATAGAATTTACGACTGCGACAACAACAGAGATCTAATTGGCAATCGATGTAAGTAGTCCGCTTTATTTTCATCCTTCTAACAATCCTGGACTGATTTTAGTTCCAGTTCCTTTTGTTGGGCTACGATATCATTCATGGAGGAGAGGTGTATTGAGGGCCCTCTCTATTAAGAACAAATTAGGTTTCATCACTAGGGAATGTAAAAAACCTAATTCTAAGTCGATAAATTTTAGACAATGAGAGAGATGTGACGATATGGTAACTTCATGGATTTTGAATTCACTTGCTAAAGAAACTGCAGATAGTGTAGAGAATGTGAATAGTGTTGTTGAATAGTGGAGAGAACTTGAAGATCATTATGATCAAATAAATGGGGCAAAATTATACCATATCCAAAAGGCAACTAATGATTTGAGTGAGGAGTACTCGACATTACTGGATATTACACCAAAATGAAAAAACTATGGGAAGAGTTAACTAATCTCAGTATAGAAATCCTTCTGTAGCTGTCAGTGCACCTGTGGTGCAAAGGAAGACATGCACAAAGTTGAACAGGACGGAAGATTGATACAATTTCGGATGGGTTTGAATGAGGTTTATACTATAGTTCGAGGGAACATACTGATGATGAATTCCTTGCCTTCAATGGCACAAGCCTTTGCACTTCTGGTGCAAGAGGAGAAACAAAGAGAGTTTCGACCAAGAAATCAACTAAATTTTGAATCCACTACAATGAATGCCGGTACAACAATCCCAATAGGATTCAGGACAAATTACTCAGTAAACAACACCAGACCCAGGCCCTTTTGTGACTTTTGCAAAAGACCAGGACACACCAAAGGCAAATGATTCAAACTTCATGGATATCCACAACACTTCAATCGACAAGGAGCCCAAAACACATAATTTGAATGCCAAAAATCACAATCAATATCCCAAGAATAACAATGGAAAGAGTATTGCAGTAAATGATGTAACTGGTGTACAAGGCATGCCGCTAGATGCAATGAGAAACCAAGGAGAAGATCTGGAGCATCAGGGAAGTCACAGTAACCAAAATATGAATCTTTCAAAGGAGCAATATGACCAAGTAGTGAGGTTGCTACAACATTTCCAAAGTGATGATGCTGGAGATACTTCAAGCAATACAAATGTAGCCAATGGAATAGTAAACTTTGCAGGAAACTTTGCAGGTATTGTGACTTGCACTTCTTCTATAGATTTTGACAAACTCTCATGCAAGTGCTTTCAAGCAAAGGCTGACTAATGAATTCTAGACTCAGCAGCTTCACACCGCATGACCTTTAACAAGACACACCTACCGAATATAATTGTCCTACCCTATCCTTTACTCGTGAAACTACCAAATGGTTACAAAGTCAAAGTAACACAAGTGGGAACTGTGACTCTTACACTTGAATTAGTTTTATATAGAGTCATATTTTTTCCTTATTTCAAATACAATCTTATCTCAATCAGTTCATTAACAGTACATCTCAAATGTCTAGCTTCTTTCTCTAACACATGATGTATTCTGCACGCCCCTTCTTGAAGAGGCCTCTAGAGATTGGTAAGGTTCATAATAGGTTGTATCTTCTCTGCTCAGATTACTTAAACAAAGGAAGTTCTGTTGTAGCAAAGAAGAGTGCAATTTCCTCTTTCTCCATGAGAAACAGTCATGATAGTGCAACACATTGTTTTTCTCATTCTTGTCCTCCTAAAAATATTCAGTGTCCTTCCCATCCCTGCCACCCTTGTTCTACTGTAAATACTGTGTCTCCGTCTTCTATTGTAAATACTTTCACCTGGAATAAAATAAATAGGGTTTATGATTGTGACTCGTTTTCAATTGATGCAAGTGACACAAATCAGTTATGGCACTATAGACTTGGGCATATACCTTTTTGGAAGATGAAAGGAATGTCTAATATACCAGTGACTTTTGCATCAAAACAACATTTTCTTTGGTCTACATGCCCTATGGCCAGACAAACTAGACTTTATTTTCCCTTAAAGTTACAAACACCACTGCTATATTTGACCTCTAACATGTTGATTTGTGGGGACCTTTATCATGTACCCACTCATGATAATTGTAATACTTTCTTACTATAGTAGATAATTTTAGTAGATCCACTTGGACTCGTCTACTCAGTTGTAAAAGAAATGCATTACACACTCTTAGAAGTTTCATATCTATGGTTGAGACACAATTTACTACCAGTGTAAAGTGCATCAGATCACACAATGGTTTGGAATTTACTAGTAGTGAAGCCACCTTATTCTTTCAGTCCAAAGGAATTGAACACCAAAGAACCTGTCCTTATACACCCCAACAAAATGGCATAGTAGAAAAAAAGAATAAATACCTATTAGAGACTGCCAGAGCCTTGCTATTTCAAGCCAAACTTCCTTTGAAGTATTGGGGAGAATGTGTACTTATAGCAACTTTTCTCATAAATCAATTTCCCACTGTAGCTTTAAAGAACAAATGTCCTTTTGAATTGTTGTATGGAAAGAAACCAAATTACTCACACTTAAGAAGTTTTGGTTGTCTGTACTATCCAACTATTCTTAAACCTCACAGAGACAAGTTTGAGCCAAGGGCTTCTCCACATGTATTTGTAGGTTATCCTTTGGTGTCAAGGGGTACAAAGTGTTAGGTCTAACTACCAAGAAAATCTGTTTATCTAGAGATGTTGTTTTTCATGAGTCCATCTTTCCTTTCTCTCTTCCATCAGTGTCAGTTCCCCATTCTTCCTTGCCTCATACTGCTACACATCATGATCACTCTAATGTATTTCCCTCTTATCCTACTCAAAGTGTCACAACTCCTTAAAGAGATGTTTCTGTTACACCTATCTCAATGTCACCTAATCACACTATGCATTTACCAATTCCTATGTCACCTAATCACACCATACACTCATCTCCTATCTCTAACACCACTTCACCACAAACAACATCTCCAATTACTTCAAGAATTAATCAGCCATCTCCTTCGACACTAAAACCCAATCAGAGAGTATCTAGTAGAGTATCTAAAGTTCCATCTTACTTGTCTAAATATGTATGTTCTGTTCCAAATCTGAAATAACCTCAGAATGATGAAGTCACTCAGACTAACTCACCTTTCTATCTCAATGCCGTTTTTACCCAAAATAGTCACATTACTCCGGATGTCTTGAGTCCTGATAGCCAGCAGGTTGTGAGAAGTATATGTAATGACAGGGAGACCTTTTCTTATGAAGAAGCAGCAGGCAATCCTGCCTGGCAACATGCCATGACACAAGAATTTGAAGCACTTCATGCAAATAACACCTGGACATTGGTTCCATTACCTGCTGGAAAGAAAGCCACAGGCTACAAGCGGGTATACAAGATCAAACATAAAACAGATGAAAGTGTAGAGAGATATAGATTAGTTGTGAAAGGATATACACAGATGGCAGGAGTTGACTATATAGAAACCTTTTCTCCAATAGTAAAAATGACTATTTTTTAGAGCCTTAGTTGCTACTGCTGCCAAGAAGAACCGTGAGCTCTTTCAGTTGGATGTGAACAATGCTTTCCTTTATGGAGATTTGCATGAGAAGGTCTACATGAACCTGCCCCAAGGTCTTGGAGTCTCCTCTCCTGGACTAGTTTGCAGATTGAACAAATCATTTTATGGCTTGAAGCAAGCCAGCAGACAGTGGTATGCTAAGCTTACTGAAGCCCTATACTCTAAAGGCTATAGCCATTCCATGCATAGTTACTCTCTATTTTACAAGAAGACTACTGATTGTGTAGTTTTTGTGGGAGTCTATGTAGATGATGTCCCACTGACAAGGAATGACCTTCCTGAGATTCATATGTTGAAAAACTTCTACATAAACAGTTCAAAATCAAAGATTAGGGAGATTGCACTACTTCTTGGGACTTGAAGTACTCTACAAAGATGGTAGGATTTTAATCTCCCAAAGAAAATTTGTCCTTGATATCCTTAAAGTCTATGATTGCCTACCCTATACCAGTTTTTCCTCTCCCCTTGATCTCACAGTTAAATTGAAGGCTAAGGAAGGAACACCCTTGCCTGATCCTACTTTTTACAGACAGTTGGTTGGAAAGTAACTTCCTCACTAACACTAGACTAGATATAGCCTATGGAGTAGAACACTTGAGACAATATATGCAAGATCCTAGAAAGTCTGACCTTCAGGCTGCCTATCACATGCCTAGATACTTGCTCAAGGATCCTACTTTGGGACTCTTCATGTCCAATGATGCTGACTTCTCAGTTCAAGCCTATTGTGATTCTGATTGGGCTGCCTGCCCTGATTCTAGGAAATCAGTGTCAGGTTATATTGTTCTATTGGGCAACCGTCCCATTAGATGAAAATCTAAGAAGCAAGAGACCATCTCCCTTTCTTCAGCAGAAGCAGAATATAGATCTATCAGGAAAGTTGTTGGTAAGCTTGTCTGGATGTATCGTGTGCTTACAGAGCTGACTGTCCCTCTTGTCCTGCCGATTCCTGTGTTTTGCGACAGTCAATCTACTCTCCATATTACCACAAATCCTGTGTTTCACGAGCGTACTATGCACATTGAAGTTGACTGCCACTTTGTGAGGTCCAAGCACTAGGAAGGTCTCATTTTGATTCAGCACATAAGGACTGGTGATCAACTCACTGACATCCTCACAAAGTCCCTTACTGGGATCAAACATGCTACTGTCCAGGGCAAGTTGGTTGTGCTAGAATTGTATTTATTCAGTAGTTAGTTAACACTGTTGCTTTAGTCAGTTATTGTTATCTGTTAGTTAGTTGTTAGTTAATGATTAGCTGTCTATTAGCTGTCATTTTCAGATTAGTTAATTAGCTTAGTGCTCAGTCAGTGCTCACTGTATATAAGAACTACTCTGCGACATAGTTGAGTTTGAGTTTTACTTTTCTCAATTAGAGACTCCCTCTCTGTTTCTCCTTTCTTCCGCCGATATTTTGGAAGCTTCTAACTGATTCCTCCATTGTAGCTGTGAAGCTTTCTAAGCTTGAATTCCAAAGCTTGACAGAAATAACACTATCCAGCAAAGATCGATTTTGGGGGTTTGAACACGCAAAGGATATCACCAATTTATTGGTAAGTGGCAACTTTAAAGTAACTTTTTCAGCACTACTAAGTTCCGAAAATTAAAGTCAGTAAAAAGACGAACTCGGTTACTTACTCCATGTATAATTTCATCATTATATTTTCATTCACCACCCAATTAGGCAACTCTTACTAGCACTTGGTAAAACTAGAGAGGAAACTAGTATAAGGGACTATTATCCTATTACATAATACAATCCCTATTACATAATCAGTTTTAGAGGAAACATTTCTCTATTTTTCTTTTTCTGAATATTTCCCAGTGAGTTAGTTTGCGACTAGCAGAAGATTTTAGAAACTAGAATAATAGATTTGGTTGGGCGATAGGCCAGCTAAAACTGATTAAGGATTTGCCGGGGAGATTTTTTGTGCCATGATATATACTTTAGTAAAGATTGATTATATTGAATTGGTCTATTCATCTTTATCAAGTTCAAAAGATTTGAAATTAAATCTTAGACAAACTAATAATTCACATACTCTTAACAAATTGTTCGGGAAAAGCATGATGCCTTATATACCCTTTTCAATTTATGAACCTATTTTATTTTTAGTCCGTGATAAAAAGAATGAATCATTTTTTATATTTGAAAAAAATTTACCTTTATATAATAATTTATGCTACACAAAATATATGTGTCTCATTTTACATCATAAGTTTAAAAGTTTTCTCTTTTTTCTTGAACTCTGTGACTAGTCAAATAGTTCACATAAATTAAAACGGAATAGTATATGTCATATAAACCAAAACCAATACCTAAAATCTTACTATTAATATATCAAAATTAGTATGAAATTCGAACCTTGAAGAAAAAAGATCATCCCAACTGCATGGTACTGGTTTCCCTGACAACAACAGCAGACGTGGATAAGACCAAATACAAATTCAGAGGTACGCTGGCTAGGTACAACGGTGCTGCAAATCTCTCGTGTAGTAGTAGTACTACAGAAAAAGGAATACGCCAAATGTTCGTTTCAGAGGACTTAATTAGTACTAAGTTCAAGAGTCTGAAAGATTAATACTAATAAACCAAACGAATTCGGACGATGCATTGTAAGAGTTGTAACATCAGAATGTAACTGTAATAGCTAAAGAAAGCATTCAGCCAAAAAAATTGTGAAGTTAAAGCAAATAAAACATCTTACGCCATGCACACTAATTAAACTTCAGCAAATTAAACATTCTTACGCTTAAACTTCAGCAAATATAACATTCTAACGCTTAAACTTCAGTAAATATAACATTCTTATGCTTAAACTTCAGCAAATATAACATTCTTACGCTTAAACTTCAGTAAATATAACATTCTTATGCTTAAACTTCAGCAAATATAACATTCTAACGCTTAAACTTCAGTAAATATAACATTCTTATGCTTAAACTTCAGCAAATATAACATTCTTACGCTTAAACTTCAGCAAATAAAACATTCTTACACTACATCAACTAAACTTCTGCAAATTAAACCTCTAGCTAGTTGACACATCCCCTAACAATGACAGCATCAGCAACTTGAAATCAGGGCTCAGGCGCACCTGGGAACTGCATTCGAGAAAAAAAAGAAGAAGAAATGTTATAAGTACCATGGCCAATACCATTTTCACAATCCATCATAGCAGAGAAGAACAACCGTTTAGATGAGAGAAACCAACAAAATAAATTGAGCAAGCAAGCAACAAATATACGGTACACTCAACAAATAAAAAGAATATATCTAGAATGAATAAATTGAAGTTTCTCAAATACATCAGAGTAGAGAAGAACAAGAGAACCCAACAAAATAAATAGAGCAAGCAACCAACAAATATACCGTATACCAGTTATAAGCATGAAACAAAGAGTAGTAAACAAGACTCTATATCTGCTACTAACCTTTTCACCAAAATAATAAATAAAAAAACATTCTAACTTATTTCTCACCAAATAGCTAGGAGATGATTTATAGTAAGAGACGAAAGTGAGAAGGAGTTTTTGATCATACCTGTGGGAGTTCCTGCTCAGGTGGGGCAACCTCCTGCTCAGGTACTGCAGCCTTTATCCACTCTTTAACTAAATTAAAACCTGAAAAAAGGAAGTAGATCCCGCCAATCATAGCCAAGACAAAGTAGATAACAATCATATATATTGGAATGTGGATGGTTTTGTTCAGGTAATGCCAAGCCAGGGGAATGATCCCACAAGAGCAAACAAACCCAGATATCCCTGTGTGTACAGCGCGGTTCACAGGAATGTTGCCAAGTATATTATTGCGAATAACTGCCATTTTTTTTTTGACTTGGGAAGGAGGAAATATTTTACACTCATATGTGACTGTCAGTAATGAAGAAGAATATATAGAACAGAATCAGACGTTTGTTACTTCGGGATTCGTGAATCGTCCTATTTTTATATATTTTTTAAATTCCCCAATTATAAGTAAATATTTGTTTTGATTCTTGTGGTAATTAATTAAACACATTTAAATTTTACTAAATTAAACTATATTTTCTTGTATATAGAATTTATTTTATATCTAGACTTATAATTTCAGAACTACATTATCTTATATATCGAGTAACAATATAAATTTTATGTAGGTATGTGATTAGTAATATTGCCAGTATGAATATTTTTATCTGATCGTACAATATTCATTTGATATGTTTGCATGAATTTAAGATTGTATCATATTTATATTTGTTAAGGTTACATAAATTCGATACTCCGAGCATTTTAGACGGCTTCTTTTTTTCACGTGATTTATATTTATATCCTTCTCGTTAATTTTTTTTAATTATATAGGAGTAATATTTCATTCTAATTACAGAACATCAACATTAAAAGTCTATTTCAATTGTAGCTAAAATTTGTACGTATCTACTAGGCTAAGACTTATACTGATTGTTGTCAAATGTGATCATTATCTTTATACTCTATAACCCGCCAATTTCATATGAATATTTTCGTGGAAGAGAGTGATATGGAATCGGATTATATAGACTCAGGCGTTAGTTGTTACATGAGAAATGTTACGCGGCGCCTTCCTGAGATTCTTTGAAAGGGCGACGTAAGGCTAAGCAACTGATGTATGTGCAGTTACTGACTGAGGTCCCCGCCGTACGCTAGACTAGATCGTCAGTGCCGTACGGAAAAACCAATGTCAAGAACAATTGAGAGAACAAAATGAGAATTCAGAATGAAAGAAAGCTTGATTGCATTAATGAAAGCTATTACAGAAAAGCAACGCGGTGTCGAGGGGGAGAGACACCAGTACAGAGAATTGCTTGCTTGCTAGAAAGTTTTGATTGCTTGATCCCCCCTAATAGTACTTAAAAAAAATAATCCAAAGCTACACGACTAGACTTGATTAAGCTAGAGAAACATAATGGAAGTACATGAAATAAAACTACTCTATATTTACAATGAAAATGACTTAATTTTCTATAAGGCAGCAGCAGGTCCGTTGTCAGCAGCAGCGTCTTTGGTATCACGGTCTGCGCGCGCGGCATTGTCTGCGCACGCGGCGCTATTGGCATCTGCTTGCGGTTTGGCGCTGGCGAGGGATATCGGTGGGGCGACAGAGGCACCTACGCGCTTGTCACTTGGCGCGGCCAAGACCACGGGGCCGTCCGTGGCGCTAGGCATTGGGAGGCTTGCTAGGACGCCACGGGGCGCGCCCAAGGGGTCATGGGGCATGGCTGGAAAGCCGCCCATGACATTCTCCCCCACCTGAGTTGGCGACGTCCTCGGCGCCTTACTTGCAAAATAATCTTCAATGAGGCTCTTGTAGGCTTTGAGGTTTGTTCCCCTCTCCCAAGTGTTCTCTTCTGCATCACAGCCCTGCCATTTCACCAAGAACTCTTGGTGATCTTTCCTTGAGGCATGAATCACTCTATCATCAAGGATAGCTTCAACACGCCTTTTCCCGGTTGAATTGGGACCTCGAATACTGGGTATTGTAAGTTGGCTCCTTGAAGGATCCTCCGTGTCTTCCCGAAAAGGTTTCAGGAGGCTGACATGGAAGACAGGATGAATTTTCCACCAAGCTGGGGTATCCACCCGATATGCAACTTTCCCAATGCGCCTTTCAATGGACAAGGGTCCAATGTATTTTTGCAATAGGCGAGGGTCATGGACCCCTGCAAATAAGTACCGCTTTGGAATTTTGACCATCACTTTGTCTCCTACTTGATATTCAACAAAGCGACGATTCTGATCAGTATGCCTCTTCATCCGCTTTTGGGCTTTGACAAGGTAGCTCCGCACTATCTCCAAATTCCGCTCCACTCTTTTGAGAAGCTGGTAGCTCGAGGAGATTTAGCTGTGTTTGGTGCATTCACAGTGTGTGGGAGTAGCGGTTGCTGTCTGGTAACAATTTCAAAAGCGCTTTTGTTGGTACTAGAGCTCTTTTGTGAATTGAAACACAGTTGAGCAGCATCCAGAAGCTTCACCCAATTCTTCTGCGATCCGGTTACAAAGTGGCGGAGATATTCCTACAACATACCATTGAACCGCTCCGTCTGGCCATCAGATTATGGATGAAAACTTGAGCTGTGACTCAATTTTGACCCAAGGCACTTGAAGAGTTGGGTCCAAAAGTTGCTAATGAAGCGTGAGTCGCGGTCACTAACAATGTCTTTGGGCAGGCCCCAATATTTGACGACATGAGAGAAGAAGAGTCGAGCTGTATCATCTGCTGATATATATTGCGGGGCTGCAATAAAGGTGGCATACTTGGAAAACCGGTCCACCACAACCAAGATAGTTGTGCGATCTCCGACCTTGGGCAATCCGGTGATAAAATCCAGGGAAACGCTTTCCCAAGGTCTTTTTGGGACAGCAAGTGGTTCCAAGAGTCCCGCTTGTGTCAAGCGGTCCGACGTGTCCTTCTGGCATACTAGACAAGTCTTCACATACTGAGCGACATCATCGGCCATTTGAGGCCAATAATAGGCACGACGAAGTAACGCCGTGGTGCGTTCTTCACCGGGATGGCCGGCCTACAGAGTATCATGACATTCTGCTAGAAGAGCCCTCCGCAAATCTCCTCCTTTAGGAACATAAAGTCGGTTCCCTTTCACTTTCAGAAAACCATCTTCCATGTAGAACTGGCGAGTCTTGCCCTGTCCTACTAAATCAACCAAATACTGAGCATCATGATCCTTGATGAGCAGATCCTGTATCTGGTCATTGATGGATGTGGCTACTTCGCTCCCCCTTAGGGTGGCGAGTAGGCACACTGATGCTAGATCAGCTCTCCGACTGAGCACATCAGCAACATGATTGGTCTTTCCACTGCGATACTCCAAGTTGAAGTGGAATTCAGCTAGGAGTTCCTGCCACCTGGCCTGTCGACCGTTCAGCTTCGGCTGGGTCATGAAATGGCTGACAGTTGTGTTGTCTGTCTTGACCACGAACGGAGTTCCCAGCAGATAGTGCCTCCAAAGGCGCAAACAGTGGACGACAGCCAATAATTCTTTCTCATGGGCGGCATAGCGCCGCTCTGCATCCTTTAGCTTCCGAACTCTCGT